>NC_046622.1:11063991-11363991 GCF_900324465.2 Anabas testudineus
TCTCTGTGGTCAGATCAGATTTCACGTTTGCCTGTGTTTAAGAAACCGCCCACGGTGTCCCGACTGAACTGACCAGTCTCCCTCTCTCTCTCTCTTTCGTGTGTCGTCAGACATTTAAAGAAACTTTCAGTGCGCACAAGTCGCACGGACGGCGAGCGCAGATGGAACATGTGGAGCTGTGATTGACAGCTTCCTAAGGGGGCGGGGTCGACATTCACGGTCGTAATAGTGCGGAGAGATGACGTGATAACAGTTTTGGGGATGTTTGATCCGCACAGGCTCCTTGTTTTGCCACGTACTGCTGCAAGGTTGTCTGACACACAGAGGTGTCCACGCAGTGAGTGCATATATCTAGATATATATATATATATATATATATATAAACCCGCCTCTTGACTTTCCAGGGCATGGTGGTTCACTTTGTGGTCATGCAGAGAAGACAGCAACACATTTGTCACCACTGGTCAGACTTTATGATGTAGGAAACTGGCTGGCACTGAAAAAAGTGGCATCTGAAGTCATAAAGGAGAGCTCGTAAAGGCTCGTTTGGTTGGAATATGTGATGGTTTTTTTTTTTTTTTATACTAGAAAGAAACATGCAGTGATGGGGAAAAAGGGTTTTTGGCATAAGGAAAAGTAGCAACTAGTAAAAAAGTAAAAGTCCTGCATGCAAAAAAGTTCAAAGGACCTTGCATTGCCAGCTACATTTACTCAAAATCCTATTTAATGGTGCATCTAACAGAATCACATCACTGCCTAGAATAGCAGAATAGCTATTGTCTGTGTTAAATCCTTATATTTTATTACTGAGGGATGACTATTACTGAAGGCTATCAGCATTTTCACTGTGCCGGTACTCTTGGGTAGTTTCCTCATGTTTTATGCACTAATCAGAGGCTTTTCTGTCAAACTTTAAATTCACAAAAAAGAAACTGGAAGATAAATGGGGTGCAGCAATATTTCTTTCTCCTTGCGCACATTTGATGAACACATAGTGAGATCCCGACTCTCTTCTCCTCTTCTGCTAAGTTACACTCATTTTCATAGCAACCTCACCATTTTCTTAGACAAATAATATTTACCAGTATGTTGGCATAATTGGTATTAACCCCACATCCTGCTTGGACTTTAACCTTTTACATTGACAAAGTGGTCATAATTCAGGCCGCTCACTTAGCTGCACCCTCCAGTGAATCTTTTATCGCCTTTTGCTGAAATATAGCCTCTTCAGGTTTTGCTAAAATGTACTTTGACCACTCTCCTTACTTGTGAATATATTTATTCACCATCATTGTAGGCATCCTAATTGTTTTAAAACACTTAAGTACCATCTATTTAATTTAAATTCCCAGCCTACCCCAGAGCGGCATGCACTAATTTAGCTTAAAAGGATTAGTGTGGCATCAATTTTCTAATTACACAGTTTTCAGCCTTCAAGTTGAAGATTAAATTGGAACAGAGTGGTCACGAAGAACACACCAGAGCCCTGGAAGATATTGAACAAAACTGAGGGCTAGATGAGATCAGACACTGTTAGAAATAAATGTGTTACATTAGAGAAAGAAGTAGATACCCTATGTCCACTTTTTTTCTTTAAATGTGGAGATTCTTAACTTTTACTTTATTTAGATAAAGAAAATCCACCTGGAAGAACATCTTGTACAGTATTTGACTTTAGATAAGCACATTGCTTGTAGGCAATACAATTATACTTTTATATTAGCTTCTGAGGAATTGAATTATTGTTCCTACACTGATAACACACTGCTGTAATTGGATCGTCAGAGTGATAAGGTTTAGCTAATGTCTGCCTGTAGTTGCGAAGTGATACGTTATAATTCAGAAAGAATTGTAACTGAATGCACTGGTGGGAGTAGGTAAGTAAATAAATTAATGAATTAATAAAAGCTGGAGGCTAGCAGAGGTTGATGTTTTGTTTTCCCACGATATATAAATGTGTGAAAAGATCTTTGGAAGTAAGAAGGTGTCGGGGCGTGATTTCACAGGCTTGTGCCAATTGGCCGCTCCAGAGGGTTCACAGCAGACATTTGCCCAGCGTTAAAACAATGCATGGGGCTGTGTTGGTGTGGGTGTTACGTTTTCTCTACAGGTGAGACAATGAAATGTGAGCTGGAAAGTCCCATTGGAGGAAAACCTCACTAGATACCAAAACACAGTGGTATCTAGTGAGCACAGTGGCTTTTAATCATCACAGAGAGGATTTAACAACTCTGGAAGGTTATCCTGTGGAGAACTGTTTCATCTTTGGTCTTGACAACATTGAGGTAAACAGTGGTGCTGGATGCCGGATTGCTGCATGATGCCACATTGCGTTACAGAAAAAACGTAATACAGAGTGAAAGTTCGTGTGCACGCGACTCAAGTGCAGTTACGTAACTGCAGTGGTTAAATTGTGTCTAATTTGAAAGCAGCGCCAGCAGCAGTTAGCTGAGATTTATTGGTGAGAGGTTGAGGGGAACACCTGTACAGAAAGTTCACAGTTCTCGCTGAAGCAGAACAGATCGTGCAAAAGATGCAGGAAAGGAAGAGGGAAGAGATGGATATGACCGCAAAACGACTCAAGAACGACCAGCTGCTTGAGATCAGTGTGCTACGTATAAAAAAAAAAACAAAAACAATGTTTAGTCTGAATTTGGCTCCTCGGTGGTTTAACAACAGGGCAGATCTCTTTGAGGCCTGTAGTTAGCGTGAGGTGGAATAAATCTAATTTTACAGACAGCAGAGAAAGTCCTTATTATTTATTACATATAACTATATGACGTTGTGTGCAAGTGTAAAGAGTTTAGCAGTTGCTATAGAAACTGTAGACGTAGTAATAAGTTAATTTCCAAAACACTATGCGTGAAATTAGGGCACGTAAAGCAGCTACTTTATAGCTTTATAATATGAAAAATTAATTCCTCAGTTCACATATCAAGTGTTCCTTCTGTCTGCTCTTTATGTAGCTCATTCCATGGGCTATTAGTTTTTAAATTTTTGTTCAGTGAGTGAAAGATTTGTGTACACAGCTCAGTTTGACATCATAAAACCTGACCACTGATGTTTGGTCAAAGTAGTAAAAATACACCTTTAAGATACTGTCTTCTGTGTGTTACAGCTGTTTTCTGCAGTTTTTTTTTTTGCTTGTTTTTTGTTCATGTAAATTGTCTGTGTGTATTGAAGATAGCAATAAGGTGGAACACGTCACTATCAGCATCACAATCAGTCAGAAGCCAAGAGTCAAAACAAAAGAAACGCTGCACAGAGGTGAACAGCTCTGTTCAAGTAGACTTTGAGCAGAGGTAATCAGCCTACATATGCTGGACTACAAATGCAGCTATAATATCATCCTCTTGCATAAGTCAAGATAAGTAACCTTAACCCTTGTTAGATATAACAAGGGTTAATAAGAACATAACCAAATTACATTTCGTTATAAGGTGGCTTGGTTATAAAAAAATTATCTTAATCTTACGTCATTTGGGTGAACTTTTAACAGAAACACTCAGATCCCTGTTAAATGCATTAAGGAATCAGTGACTTTAAGACAATGAGATGAAGCAAGAAAACTTCAGTCTTTTACTATTTGTGCCTTGACTTTGAAAGAAACCTAAAAAAACTTTTTCAGACTTTAATTTCTAACATTTTGAGATGTGTCATGCCTGGACAGCTCGACTGTGACTGTTCATTTCTACCTGTTGCACAACTCGTAACCTCTGTCCAAATTTCATACTTATTTAAGTGTTTGTGTGTGTGTGTGTGTGTGCATGTTGCTTAAGTTAAACCGGGAGCGCTCTCTTCAGCTATCATTTACACATGAGTGGATACACAGAGAGAGACCTAGCAACAACTGAAGAAAGGTATTTCTCTGGTTCTAAATGAAGACATTTTAGGTGCAGATTTCACATATTTTCTATATACTCTTTATTCTCTTCTTTATGATTTTTTGTGATTCACATTTTTATTGTTCAGGCTTTGCTGTATTTTTGCTGTTTTAATGTAATAGCATAATTTTTGTATTTTTGTATTTTTTTTGTCTTAACGCACATAGGCTAAAAAAATACGCTTAGAAAGTGGTCACTTATAATTTTGTCCTAATTTTAAGCTGGAGCAGAGATATTTCAAGGGCCTTGATTGATAGTGTACTCCAATTTTCATTTTTGTAACCTTGTACAATCATGTTAGTCGAATACTAACAAAGTGCAAATGAGCTCTTTGATTTTAATCAGGCTACATCCATTGGGAAGCCAAGAGTGAGGGCAATTGGGGCTACCCGGGTTGCACAAAAAAGGCTTTAAGTCTTTTCACAGAGCTTAATGAACACCTTGAAGGTGGCATTTGAATAAGGCTAGCTCCTCTGAACAAGGTGTTCAAGTCTGATCCGGTAATTGAGGCTATGAAGCTTTCTCAAGCAGTGATTATATCCTGATGAAGGTTTAAATGACACTTTTGAACCTCAATGGGAGTGACGTGATTGAAAAGTTTAAAAATATAAATATTGTTTTTTTGTTTTTTTTTTGGTTTCTCCCCAGAGCATAATGGCACTGCTGCTGTGTCTCTGCCTGCCGCTGCTGGCTGCTGTCCAGTGCAGCTCTGTCAAGAACTGCCACCCTGGTTGCCGCTGTGAGGTGGAAAGCTTTGGCCTGTTCGACAGCTTCAGCCTCACCACAGTGGACTGTCGAGGGCTGGGACCCGGTATCACCATGCCTGTCCCCATCCCTCTGGACACTGCGCACTTGGACCTGTCCTCCAACAACATGGGCCCGCTCAGTGATGCCATGTTAACTGGTCCAGGCTACACCACCCTTGTTAGCTTAGACCTCAGCAGCAACCATATAACAAAGGTCAGAGGGAATTCATGCATGTAAAAAACATCATTCTTCTTTTCATTCTAAGAGATATTATATAACCAGAGTTACTGATGGTTAATTAGTGTCTTTTAGTTTAATCTTACCACTCTCATTTACAGCATCTTTAACTGCAGCAGGCCGATATTTTCACCTGAGACAGACAAGGCAGTAGCATTTAGCAGCTAAATATCCAAATATACCTCAGGAGTATGTGGATTCCAAAAACAGAGTTATAATAAGTATAAATATTATTATTATATACACTCATCACATGGGCACAACAAAAGCCATTTCCACAAAGTTGGGACTTTTTCTAAAAACTTTTTTAGGTCTGTTGAAGGTTCTGAATCAAGCATGAAGGTCATTTCTTGCTTTTGTGAGATACAGTAAATAAAGGTTCAAGTGAGTTAAGAAATCATAGATTTTGGTTTCGCATTGTAGCTAAAGCTCCAACTTTTCTGGAAATGGAGTTTGTAAGAGTTAATATTTAATGATGGATGTACAGATAAGAAACGTATTACTTTCCACAAGTCAGAAATATTGTGTAATAAAGACACTTGCATATCTTATAATAAGACACATTATATACCTATAATCAACAACAAATAAACATGTGGACATTTAATGTTGATAATAAAATGTGGTATTGAAATAATTTGGGCGGGTGAAATAATTGACAGTGAGTGAGAGAGAAATGTACAGATGGGATCAGTCTGTGCTGTCGTGCACCTCCAGTAAATTGCTTACTTGTAAAGGCATTTCTTACCGTAAATCTTTTTCCTGCCTTCTCATTTTCAGATAAGTCCCCATGCTTTGTCCAAGCTGCGTTACCTGGAGACTCTGGATCTGAGCCACAACCACCTGGAGAGGCTCTCAGCGAGCTGCTTCTCAGGTCTCCCTCTTGCTGAAGTTGACCTCAGCCACAACGGCTTCCAGGTGTTTGACATGGACATATTCGCTACTAAAATTAACGGTGAACCTGTCAGTGTGGACCTTTCTAATAACAAACTTGTGTCAGTCTCTACAACCTCACATGGAAGAGTGTTACACATTCAAAGCTTAAATCTGTCAACAAACTGGCTGTCTAGTGTACCGAGGCTTGAGGGACTTCCACTGAGGTACCTCAATCTGGATGGTAACCCTATCACACAGTTGAAGGAGAGAACCTTTGCTCAGCTCAAAGATCTTGTTTATTTATCCATCAGTGGCCTCCAAGAGCTTCGAGAAATCGAGCCATTCAGCTTCAAGGGCCTCCAGAGCCTCCAGGTTCTGGACCTCTTAAATAACCCTAATCTAAAGACTCTGAGCCCCGCTGTTTTTAGTGGACTGGACTCTCTGCAGGAGCTCAATTTGTCTGGCTCTGGTGTCTCATCTTTGCCAAATAACATGCTAACCCACCTTCCGAGTATTAAAAGTATAACGCTGGGAAGAAGCATCCAGTGCTGGAGGACCCAAAAACAAGGGCAGTTCCACCGGCAGCTGGGACAAAGCCAGAACAACGAGGTGTTGAACTGTAACACAGAGGGCGTCGTATCTTGAGGCTGTGCCTGTGTACCACCCTTTACAAGCCGGATGCCGGTGCTGTGCCTTATTTGCTTTGATATGCAAAACACTTTCTGTGTTACTGTCTCAGTTCAATGTAAAAGTTTGGAATACAGGTTTTACAGGTTTTAACACAAAAAACAAAACAAAACAAAAAAAACACGTACAATTTATTTTACACCTTAATACACAGTATAGTCGAAACTGGTAGAGAAACTTCCATGAACCCAAAACATTAAGTAATATTCTCATTTAAAGTGGGACCATATTAATAGTTATTTGCACATACTCCACATTAGCTCATAATATCCACACTGAAGAATATTTTCTGACTGTTGACCACTAAAGATTTTTCATTTGACTTTGAATGTGATGGATTAATCAAACCATTAAAATAATGGTTAAACTTTTTCATATTTTTAGGTAAGAGTGACATGAGGAGATTGATAAGAAGTAGCTAGTTAGCCTATCGCAACACAGAGACTGGATGAAACCTCTAGATTGGTCGGGCTGAAGGTAACAAAATCAGCCTGAACAGGTTACGTGTAATTAGTTTAATCCACACAAAAACTAAAGTGTAAAAAGAGCAGTTATGGTTGTACAGTGGCAGCTTTTTCAGGCCCAGAGCTGTGACTTGCAGGAGTGTTGCCTTTGTCCCCCGATGACCAAAGTAGAATCGAGCCATTGTAGCCCTGTCCCCTTGTTTCCAGTCTTTGCTGAGCGGCTCTAACTAGCTTACCATTTAACGTGCAGCGGTGAAAGTCTCATTGAAACTCTTAAGTTTGTGTTACAGCCTTTGCCAGTTTGGTGCGTGAAGCCTTTGACATGGTGCTCAGTGATCTGTGTTACACAACAGGAGTAAACAAGCTGTGTTCATGTTGACCAATGAGTTATTTTGACCTCACGTCAATCCAGTTTCTAATTAAACTCTAGAGTTGTTTTAAAATGCGTGACAAATGAAATATGAAGCTGCACTGTGCCGTCACCTTTAGCATTCCTGTGGTATTTCGAGGACAGGCAGCCTCAGGACTGCACATTAGAGATTGTGAATGTCAGCAATCTGTAAAGGTTCGGATTTGATTTTAAGATTTTCACTTGGTTAATTATAAAATCGAATTAGCCCCACGTTTCTGTTTTAAGTTAATTTTTTTTTAATGTATAACTATATTGTATATACCTTTAAAAATATATATAAATCAAATGTGTAATAAACATGACAACTCTAAGACGTGTGGTTTAATAAAATGCTGTTACTCATGTTGTCTGTGATGAAAAAAGTCAACAATTGTTAGGTGTGTCGGTAAAGGAGCCCAAACACACATTAAAAACAGAACCACACACGCACACACACACATATATATATATATAAAGGATTGTGTCAGTGTACTAAGCATTTTGCTGGAAATCCTGTTTTTCAGAGCAGTCTGATTTATTTCTGACTCATAGGGTGTGACTCCACTAGACCAGAGGAAAAGCTAAGGTCTAGGCTCTTTTACCCTCACAGGAGGATCTTCCTTTTTTTTCAACTGAGTAACGTTGCTTAGTTTTCTTGCATGTTTTTTTTTTTTTTTTTATATACAGACACATGCACACATTTTTGATCTTGAATTGTTCTTAAAACCTTGGGTTTGGCAGGTTACTATGCTAAACCAGGCTGGTAACCTGCCAGGGAGGTGACTGGGAAGGAGATGAGCAAAGAATGGGGAAAGAAGGGAGAATGAGCCAGGTTTCAGTCACGGCTTATAGATCTGCTGCGTGTGCCTGCCAATGAGTGTTTGTCCTGAGAGAGAGAGAGAGAGAGAGAACATTCACATTATGGCCTCCTTTCTTTTCAAAGACAGAAACAGTAAAAACAAAGGCTAACCAAACCCTGGGCTTTTCAGAGATTGCATCATAGTTCTGCAACATCCATCCTGAAAATTGAGCTTGATTTATATAAAGGTTGGTTTGTAAACAACCTTAAAAAAAAAAAATCCTCCAGCTGTCTCACCTTTGAGTCGATTCATGTTTGTTTATGTGCGAATGTGACTGTGTTCTCTTCAAGTGCCGTGTGGCTGCTCTGAGAGCCCACAGTGGTTTGACCCGCTTTGCAGAAAACACTTCCAGATGTTTGTGCTTTTTTGTCCATCTCCTGAAGCACTGGCATGTCGAGGCCTAAGGAATCAGATACCCATAAGAAACACACGAGAAATCAAGTTATAACTCTGATGAAATGCTGAGTTAAAAACATGAGACGACAATAACATTTCAGAACATAATGAGAAAGGATCTATTCACACCAGTAAGTTTGTAACCTCTGCTCAGGGAAAGCAGACAACGTGACCCAAAATGTAAGGTCTCTTCTCGGGATGCTTTACAGGTGAAAGTTTCCCACAGAGCTGGAATCGATGCACATCTGTTGTGAAACGCTGGAAAACAAACTCCGATGAACTCACAAAACATTTAATTGGAATCCGACCCTACATGACTGAACGTGAAAGTGAAGAAAGAGACTTCATGAGAACACTGTCAGAAACGTGTTTTATCTCCCTATCACATCTCATATATGTGGTCTTGAAGCATCTTCAGACAAATCACAGTAACTTCTACAAAGCACTTTTTCAGGCTGCTCTCTGTGGATCAAATTGGAATTGGGTCAACTTAAAATTGGGAACGAGCGAGCCGCGTTTTCAGTCACGTTTTCAGCTGATGCGGGTGTATTGCGTGCGGGTGTTTGTGGTGTAATCACTAGCAAACAAACAGCACTTCACGTTTATACAGGCTTGTACAAGACTGACGTTTTTTCCCCACACTTATTTTACAAACTTTATTCACCAGTTTTTCTTGTTCTCGTGTTGTTCTGCAGGGCACATGAGCAGCGGAAAGAGAATATCAAACGTCATAATTACTCTTTAATTTATCAAGCATCTTAATTTGTGCCTTTTGCATTGTGCTGGTGTGGGACACGCGAGTGAGGAAATCAAAAGGTAGCTCGCTCCTCTGCAGTGTTCTGGCTCTGAGATGCAATTACTTCAAAGCAGAGGGAAGCTTTGAACTGTGTATAATTAATTCAGACAAGCAGAACCAGGGTGTCTTTATTAAGTGCTCTGCTCTTGCTTGAACAGCTATCAAACAAATGTAATTTGACCTTCCTGGGTAGCTCCTCTGGAGGCTCAGGCTATCCAAGCAGCTAATTCACTTTGCTTCAACAATGAATACATACTGCTTCCAACACAGCTGGGTTTTACTTTTCAGTCCTGAAGGAGGGAGTGAAATCCAAGTGGGTGCTTTTAGGAGCAGTTTCTAAAGCTGCTGTGTAGAAAAGAAGAGTTGAAGTTTGTTTAATGTGAAAATAAGCTTCTCTTTTTTTTTTTATTTCAAGCAGTGCAGAGTTGAATCATCTCACTACAATGATATTGATCAATTGATCCTAATGCTAAATGCCCTTTGGCTTAATGTGCTGTTATGTGAATAAGCACCAAGGCACGGAGTCAGCGTTCTGCAGCTCAGCACAGAGGTTTTGTTTTTCAGACAAACAAAAGATCAGCTCAACTTATCACAGGCAACAAAGAAGTGCTTGTTTTTTTTCCCCATAAACCACTAAAGCTGTCGAAGTTTTAGCCATTAATGGTTCTCCTGTAACTGTTAAATGCAAATAAGTAGATATTCACTGCCTGTAACAATGAAAGTACAACATGTACTTTTTTTTGTTTGACTGTGTTATTGAGCTTTGCGCTGATTGGTCACATTTGTTTGTCACAACCTGAAGACACACAATCTGAATCAATAGATCACAAGTAAACAGTGTTGTTTTAAGAGTTCAAACAGTTGCACCACAGTATTATGCTGATTATTGTATTGTATTGTATAACTTTTTTACATAAAAGTCAGAAAGGATCTATCAGTTGCTCGCAAAGCTGTGTTCAACATCTGTTTCCTCGCTGGAAGATGAGGTCATAGTTTGTGAAATAGAGAGAGGACTGTTGTTTGCTGATGTGGTGACGTTACTGAGCTTTCCCATCTAATCACAAATGACAAACTGCACCTTGATATTGAGATATTTGTCATCTATAACTATAACTGTAAATAACAATTTTACAATGTGACACATCTGAAGGTGGAAAATGATCTCTCTTCTGCTGTGAAAATGCTAGACAGTACACATCACTAACTACACCTTGCTGCTAGAGTTTCAGGGTATCGGTTGCTCTATCTATAACTTGTGGCATCAGGTATGTGAGAAAAACATGACTTTGCATGTCATGGAACAAATTCTGGAGCATGTAGCTCACATGCAACTGGCTTTTATCAATTTTAGCAAACAGTGTTAAACGAAAGAAAAACAAACATTTTTATGCAAAATTAAAGTTTGGAAGAAAAAAAAAACCTTTAAGATACATTTTTATTACTTCGTTAATACATTTCTACTTTTCAAGACTGTTAGCCCAGCTTTCATGATAAAGTACTAATATCTGTGTAAAACCTGCACAATCAATGATTTAGCATTTTGCAGGTGAAATCTTTTATTAATGGAAAAGATCCTTGCAATCAAATTTCTAAAATTGTAACCTTCTGTGGATAGATTGTCTAATCCCAAATGGTTTTTGCATGATCTGCTGTCACTCCAATGACATAAAATCTGTTATTAATCTGTTAATATTTACATACGTATAGGTCAACACAGCTCTTAGAGTCGGGCCTGGTTTTCACCACATTCCATCATTTAGAAGGGTTACTAGCTGAGCCAGGGCCTTTTAGACTGTCTTATAAACATGTCCCCAGGTCCTTCTATTCAATTGAGGGAAATGGACAAATAACATTAGACAGGATCTGCAAAAAGTTAAACAGGGAGTGAAAATAAACATGGAGGAACATAACCTGAACAGATAAACACAGGAGGATAATATTTGCCTCTCTGTTTGCCACGTCCATCAGCACCTTCAAAATTAGGTTGAACAAGACCTCTACCTGTCCTGAGGAGTTTGCCCTCCCTTGCTCTGCACTCCGACATGTCTGCTTTGCAGCGTGTACATGCATTTGTGTCCGTTTATCAGGATCATTTGCATATACAAATAATAGTGATAGTAAAGACAGTTGTTTCTTGGTGTTTCACCTGGTCACACATCATCAGTTCAGCGTATGAGAAGCAGGAGTCTTGCGTCATCCTTCTCAGACTAGTGGTCTGTGGAGGGAGTTTCCCAGAGAAAAAGAAAATATCCTGAAAGTGCTGCCCTCACTGTGATTCTCTTCCATCTGGTTTCCATCAGGAATCGCTGAGCTGGACCATGTCAGGACTTTCCTAGAAGGATAGCACCTTCTTTGAGTTAGATTACCATTTTACTTTGACCTCTTCTGCTATCCTTGCTCTACATTGTTATAGTTCAGAAGTGCTTATGTGAAGACAAATAAATCCTGTCAAATATCCATTTGAAATTGGATTTAAATCTGACTAAAACTAGCCCTAAACCAAAAAAAAAAAAAACTGAAACTCAGGAAAAGTTAGAGATGGATGAGAATCCGTTTTCTTGCCGTAGGGAGCTCATTCCAGTCTAGGGCTGATCATGCGCAAAGCACACTGCCTTGTCTTGGGACTTGGCTGCAGGATCATTTAGCACGGCCTCAGGATCTCTACTCACATGGTAATGAAAGCTCTGTAATGTAGCTAAACACTTAGCTGTACTTTAAACATCAGTAAACCCTCACTTGATGTTCTTTTAGCTAATGAAGTTCATTAAAATTCAGGGTTTATAAGCTTTTCATTTGGTACCAGTGCAAATCCTCTCTGCTGCATTTTGAATGAGTTGGTTATGGTAATGACTCTGTGCAGGGGCAGCGAAAGGTGCACGACTGGACTGAAATAAGATAAAAAAAAAAGAAAAAGGAACTTACCTCTAAATTCACACAGCAAACAAATTACTTAATTTTTTTATGTGTCTTGGTTGCACAGCTGTTCTCTTTTGATTGAAGTCAAATGTCATGTCAACACCAAATGCTGCAATCCAGTTGGAATGCCAGTTGGAAATATCCTTTGCAAAACTGGATGGGATCTACATTCAGACCACAAACACACCTTTTTCAATATCACAAACATCATCGTAAAGCTGCAGGAAAAGAGCCAGAGTCAGCTGCAACAGCTCCAGTGGTTACTCCCTCCCTTGCCTGTGTTGTTTGAATAACACAATGGGCTCTGTTGTTTAAATGTCTTCTTTTTCATGTTTCTCTTTTATTTTTTCTCAACCGAGACATTCAAAAGACAAAATCATAAGAAAATAAGTAGCAGTATATTTCAGACACAAGCCGATAACATGATGCTTTAATTTTGACTGATGACATACAGGTCATAACTTCCAGATAAATCATCTGCACTTGTGTAAACTGGTGCTTAAGTTTTCAAAGACACGTCAGAGATGAACACAGAGGATTTAGGAGCCGTTGACGCAGCAGACACCACAGTATTTCGGAAATGAGCAAATGAGGTGACTGCTCCACTGCGCTGTAATTACATCCACTTGATTAGGCCTGTGGATTATGCTGCTTGGCTCCGGGTACAGTGTTTTCTAAACTTTAGGTGGATGTACTATACTTCACTGACGGTTCAAAACAGGCCTAGTCACACTATGGAAATGTTCATGAAAGTCAACTTTTCCATTATCTGTTATAATCTAATTGTTATAATGGGCTTTACTTTGTTATAGTGTGATGAAGGATAAAGCTACTGCATGTGATGGCCCTTCATTAATATAATTACGGTTTAGTCTGCTTGATTTGAGGTATGTTCACATTTAATGTTACACGAGCCAAATATAATCCCACATGTGTTATGCTAATCAAGCATACTTTATTTTTTTCTAAACTCAGAATCTGAATTCCAAGCAGCCAAATATTGTCATGACATAGCATATTGTATGTGTATCACAATGGAAGAGAACCGTAATCAAGATTCTGGTAAGATCAGCAATATTTTCACATGACCTTTAGAGAGTACTCTAAGTGTTTATAGGAGTGCCCTCTATTGGAAAAGATGGGTAAGTACGTCCTACAATTCCATGCAACAGTTTGAAAATTGGTAAAAGTTACCCCTGTGAGAAAACACTCACAATACTGTGTAAAATACAATCTGGACAATGCATCCGTCAGATGAACGCAAGAGCAGCAGCACTAGTAATAATGAGCCCATGTGACTTCCCACACTTGTAACTCATAACATCATCAATTTAAGTTGCAATATTTCATAAGAAACGTCATTCAGTTCAAAGACCACACAGATTCTCTTAATGTCACAAATGTTCTTTAATAAATCATTTGTCAACAACAAAAAAAAACTGATGAGGAAATTCATGAAAATGTTCCAGTGGCATGTTAGTAGCAGTAAATCTTTTAGGCCATGAACATATAGTACAGGCTGCAAATTTGAGATTAATAAATAAAATACTTGAGTCAAAAAGTAACAATCACTTCTTTAACACTGACATCACTGATGCAGCTTTAGTTTTCACTCTACCTTTAGGGACAAATAGAGAATATACTGTTATTTGTTAAATACGAGTAAGTAGTTGTAGATACTGAGTTCACAAACTGTCAAGACACTTAACCTGTTAAGGATCTTGCTGTCCATATTGAATCTTGTATAACACACGTGTACAGAGTTTTAAAATAAATAGTAGTAATATAAGGAAATATATTATGAGGAATATTCCAGCATTCTGTGTCATAAAAACTTTACAACCTCCAGTTGTCCAGCACTAGAAACATGTTTCTTAGGTTGTCTCTTTCTGTATATGTACATTTTCTAGCTCCTTATTGCTCTATATCTTCCCATGACTCATTTTAACATCTCTGTATTTTCATTTTCACTCTGTTTGTTGTCAATCTACGTTATGAGCCAAACAGCCAGCTGTGTTTACACTGCACATATTTCTTCAGCCACAGGCCCCCTCATCAGCAGTTGAGAATGGAGTTGGTTCTCTGGATGCGAAGGACCTTCCTCGAAGCGTAACTGTACTCATACTGAATATGTTCGTGGAAGAAATACAACTGTCCTGAAAGAGCAGAATAGGAAAAGTGTTATAAATCCAATACAGTGCACTTGCTGATAAAACCCCTCTTTTGATTGTACACTAAAGGCTGATATTTAAGGTTTGACAGTACCATAGTGATAAGCAACAGCGTCGACCTCGTCATCCATTCCTGGGAAATCCTCCTCAATTGATCGTGGGTAGCCACGATCCATTGTGCCTGTTGATTCGTCATAGCTGACAAATAAAAGGAAAGCGAGATTGATGTAATACATGAAGTACATTAAATGGCAAAACTGAGGACGCGTAAAAAGCCTCTTCGCATACCTCCAATATTCCTCATCGGTGAAAAGTAGAGTTTTGCCTGTGTCTTTGATGTAAACAGCCGCATCTACTTTCCTTACGCTCTTAGGAAGTCCAAGTTTGTGTATGTACTTGGGGTAACCATCCACAAGGTCGTACCCATTCAAAGCCCACATTTTTATTCCTAATAACAAAGAACAGATTGGGTTCATACACACTGTATCTGACGTCTGTGCTATTAATACACTAAATAAGTGTCATACGTAACTCACCACTAAACATGTAGACCCGATCCTTCTCTGGGTTCTCGTATGCTGCGTCTACCTTCTTGGGGAAAAAGGGCCATGTGGATTTGATCAATGTCTGTTCAGGCTCAGGCATCTGAGGATGGAGGCGCCAGTAGAAACTGCAACATGATACAGCATTTTAATTAAATATGACATGATAAATTTACCTCAAATTTAAAATCTGCATTCATAATAAAGTTACAGAAGTTTATCATTTTTTTTTGGGGGGGGGGGGGGTGAAGAGAGAGAGACAAAGAATTCCCAATCCCTGTGTACCTTCAAGTAAATTTATGCCATACTCTGAGTCTTGTCTGTGATGATAAAGATTATAGATTAAATATTTCTTTTTTATCATGTATGAATTATGGATTTCAATCTACCTGTCTTTGAAGACAATGGTCTCCCCTCTGAGCTCTGTGACAGCATCAAAACTCAAATCTGGGTCACATTTGCTTGGTGCAACAGGCCTGGGCTTCACTTTCTTGGAGTTTGGGTTTGCACCTGTAATTGGACATGTGGTATTAATGCACTTTTCATCATTCTATCTTCATAAAAACTAAGAAAAGCCTCAGTAAATTCAGTTGCAATTAGCAGTTGTAAAGCTAAACACAAATCATGTATCTTCCCACCGTAAAGAGCTTGAATGCCTTCAATGTCATCTTCAGATAGCGGGAACCCTGTAGTGTACGAGTAGACGGGGTACATCAGGGCGCCGGCGTCCGAGGAGTGGGACATACCGAGAGCATGGCCCAACTCATGAGCTGCCACTATGAACAGGTTGTAAGCTGTAGATGAGACGAGAAGAGATGTTGACTGTTGGCTCAAAATTGTTCAGATATTAGGGAAGAATGTTAAGCATTAGTGGATAACGCTTACCAGATGAATCTTTGGTCCATTGTTCATCCTCATCAAAGTGAGTGTCTCCTCCGATGCCTGCGCCAGGTGGGTAGGCATGAGCCAGCAGTCCATTAGGCCCGTCGAAAGGGTTGTAGTCTCCATGCTCTGAACAACCAGGAATAGATGTATTTAATGCAGCATACTGGGCAGAATGTGTACTACTACTGTAAATTCTCTTCACAAGAAGTATTTAACCTTTCAACCAAACTTCATGTAATTGTCGTGTATGTTTTTCAGAGTCGTACCTCTGGATCCAAAGCTGATCATGATGTCAGCAATGCCCTCGTGCAGCTTTTTAAAGGTCAGAGGGGTGACATCAGCCCAGACGTTTAGTGCATTGCGGATGGCCCTGTCCACATCAGCCTTTTTCAGATCTGGTGTGTAATTCAGTATCCTGAAACATCACGGGATAAAACGATCAATAGTGTTTCTGATTGGTCCAAATAGTAGCAAGAATAATGCTGTCATACTTAATTCACCATTACAATTTGAAAGCACACCTGAATGTGATGTTGTTATTTTGCCATTTGAGATGTCGAGGGAAGTGGTTGTATTCTCCAATATCTGGAACGCCACATCTGGCCTGCTTCATCAACTCTACAGTGCTGTCATCCAGAGTCCCTGTCACCTTTAGAAGTAGAAGAAGAGGGAAAAAAAATGGTACAAAGGTATGTGGAAACTAAGACAGTGTATGATTTGGCATTTTCCCCATGTGGTCACCTTGAGCTTGAAGAATTTCTGCATCTCCTTGAGCTTGGTCTGAAAGGTATCAGACTTTTGCAGTCTACCCTGAAGACCAGCTGGTAGACCATAGAGGCGATGGAGGTATTTCTGTTTAAAAAAACAAGCAAACTTTACATCACTCATTTGTAAAATAAAGACTTTCTTCTTGCTCTTTGTTTTTTTCGATTGTAAAAGTCACTTGAACTACATCTGAATTGAAGGCTGCAGATCTTACCTCTGCAAAAAGCCGGTTGTCTTTCTCTGTAGACTGTAGAGGTAGAGCAGAGGAATGAGGAACCAGCGCCAGCAGCAACAGCAGCAAAGCTATCATTGTTGTTGTCTCTATGTTGTTCAAACCAGTCACTGGGGTCAAGAAGCTCTGGAGAGTATTTATAGTGTGTTGGGTCTGCTTTTTTTTTTTTTTTTTTCAAAGGGTCCTAGTGATTCATGTGAAATCACCTACCCACTTCCCCCTTTTTCTGTTGAGAATGTGCTTATAGCTGTAAAATGACATTGCTTGTGGTTTGAGTGTAATGCTTTGACCGGACTGAATATGCTTTGATTAAACATTTCTATTTTCCTAAATTGCAATGTTTTATGGAATTTTCCAATAGATCTACTGAAAATGCCTATAGGACAAAATGATGTTGTTTATGTAAAAGACTTGACAACTTTGTTCTTTACCTGTTCGCATGTTGAGAGGGTTACCTAGAAACATTACCTTTCATAGAGGAAAAAACCTTACTTTCTTTTACTTAAGTTATTAGTTATTATTTGTGCATATTTTCACTTAACAAAAGAATAAATAGTGTTCCACTATAAAAAATGCGGATTTGGGGGAATCATTTCATGCTGCTGCTGCTGGTCTCATGATAGTCATTCTTTTTTTCTTGTTATTTTAGGTGAAGATGTTTTAGGATACATGACTAACAAACACACAACAGATAGATAGAAAGGAGATGATGAAGATGGAATTCACACATGTTAAAAACTCTATGTTGGTTCCATGTGAGGATATCAGTTTTGTTCAGATTTAATTGATGCCGTTTGCAGTGGTAGGTGATTCACAGTTACCAGAATTTCACAGAATATACAGTAGATTACAAACAGGAAACATAAACCCTGCTGACCTACAACAAAAGCAATGACACATTCAATTTTGATTAATCACTTATTACGACATAGAATTTTCATATTTAGAGAAACGAAAAACATGAAATACAGACGTCTAAATTGTTCTTTAAATTTAAATAGTGCGTCTTTTTACCGATGACATCAGTATGTGCAAGATTTTGCAATGTCAGTCTGTTGAGGCTATTGGTAACAAGAAGATTTGTTAACCTAACTACACTAAGTAGAGCCTCACACAGCCCATAAGACTGAGGAAGTAAAAAAACACACTGTATATAGAAACAACAACCAAATAATAAGAGAATAAAAAGAAATGTTCTGTGGAAAACTTGTATAGCGGCTGAGAGTTTTGTAGACAATAGGAAACTGTAACCATGTAGGCACCAGCGTGCCCCCGGAGACAAGGCAGGTAAAGACATGCTGCTTATCGCTGCTTCAGCTACACGGGTGTCTGTGTGAAACAACAAAGGTATGTGCAGTAATCATTATCTCCTGCCACAACAGTGGAGTTACTGAAAAACAGCTGGCTGCTGTTGCTGAGCTGATACTTCGTTCTTTTCTCTTTTTTTTCTTTTTTCTTGTTGTAATGGCCACTCTAAAGGTTTTTGCCATATCTCTGCGAGATTTCTTTTGCTTTTTTTTTCCCGCTTGATGATGTCCGCCTTTATTTGTTTAGACACCTCTTTGGACCTCATGTTGAGAGTTCCAGTAAACAGCTACCACCAGGGAACAGGCCACACCTGGACATGCCGCTGTTTTTCAGCCATTTGTTCCATTATTCACGAGACTCCAAAAATTAATGTGTATCCAAGAACATGGCTGTAATTCCTGAATGGAAAGATGTCAAACCCTCTGAATTAAAGCTGAGAGTCTTGACTCCACTCACATTTATCTTAAGTGTTTTATTTCAAATTAAAAAATGTGGTGGTATAAAGAAGCCAAATTCACATTGCTTATGGACCTGACCGTAACAGTTGCAACATTTTTATTAATGTGTCATCACATCAATAAATTCTCACAAGAAACACTCTTGATGAACGTCCTCTTGTCTTGTTGCATCTGCGTCACGTTAGTGTAATGTGCAACACTGTGTCCTAACACACAGCATCTTGTGGAGAAATATTTTTGGAAGATCATCATTGTTTAGATGGTGGTTAGCAGAGTGCTCCTGACTCATGTGAGGGGAAGTTGGATGTAGGGGGATTTTTGGAGTTATTTTAAAATGGTTACCAACAAACACACACACAAAAATATGGAAACAGTTAAGCTACTAACTGTATATGTGATGTGACCCTCATTTTGTATTTAGAGCAATCAGTCTCATTATGGTACTGGAATTATACACAGTATGTTGCAGCAGCACGTGAAGACATGTACAATAAATTATGTTCTTGTCATAGAATTTATTATTTTTTCTCTCAGAGAAAAATATCTAAGCTCTAATTTTACAATAATGCCAGACGGCCTATAACAGTCATTAGACAGTATAAACTATGTATCTATCCATTATCCCAACCTTAACTGTTTTTCCTCTTAAAGGTCACGACTAGTCGTCAATTAACCTCACATGCATGTATTTGAATAGTGTAGAAGAAGCTGAAAACTCACACAGACTCAGGGAAAACAAGCCAACTCTACACAGAAAGACCATGACTTGTGGATTTGAACCCAGGTCCTTCTTGCTGTGAGACAACAATGGTAACAACCACACCACCACACCACCAAGCCACCCCAAGCATAAACAGAAAATCATAGAAATATGGGATATGTCGAACTGCAAGTTTGAAACACTACTTTGGATCAAATTTAACAAAGAAACATTACCTATTCTTCTTTCTTTTGTTTTAGGCGGTCGTTTGAAGCAGCTTCACTTTAACACATCATTTGTTTAAATTTTCAGCTGTGATCAGCTTTTCAATTTCCTTTGTGCATTGGATTGTAGACAAATAGTTTCTAATAACAGCAGCAAACTATAGATGTGTGTATTTAATTTAACTTTTTTTTGGGTGAAGAGAATGTATAGTAAAACCAATGAATCAGCAGATCTGCTCCTTTGTGGCAATTATGAAATATACCCAAAATTGCCAACTAAAACATAAAGTTATTTGTTTCCATTACCCTCATCTGGTGCCTCATCACTCCTGCATCAACATGACACTTCCCTGTTCAAGCTGCTGTACTGGGTGCCCTTGGTGGCATTGACTCTATTCTGTTGAGTTGTTGCTTTTGAGGATAAAACATTATTTAATGCATAAAGGTCTTGTAGATATTTGTTATTGCCACTTGCAGTGATTGTAATTGGTGTGACGTACCAGGAAAAGTATCATCATTCTACTACGTTATGATAATCTTGGGGCCTGGAAACTGAAAAGAGGTTGATGACAGGAGATGCGGGGAAATGACCCTTTTGAGTTGTCTCAGAGAAAAGCTGAATGAACTCCAGCTGACACATCTGCCATGATAAACAGTGATTTATATCCTGACGTGGAACTGGTTTCTTCCATTTCACGTAAACGCTGGTGTTGTGTTTGTTCAGTTACTAATACTTCTGTTTTGATAATTTCATTGAGACCAAATAACCTTACAACACAGCTTCACACAAAAGCACAATTATTGACGACAGAAAGAGGAAAAGTCATCGTATTTATAATTGTGTACTTCACTTCAGTGTCTTACAGGATTATGCAACAGAACAAACAAAACACATATGTCTCTTTGGACCAAGCGTCTGCCATAATTGTAATGTAATATAATCACACTGGTTTAGGTTCGTGAGGCCCAGTGCGAATCACTGACAGTAAAGGGAGGATTTAGATGACACGGTTGCAAACAAAATCACTATTTATACAGTCAGTTTACAGTGTAATTCAATCCGTAAAGTCAGACCCACTCAGAGAAGTAAAAAAAATATATGTGTACAATGTGGACACCACAGGAGGGCAGCAAAGACTCTAGCAGGAGAGTGTTTTAGAGTGACATTTGCTGCCTCTGCTCTTCCACCATGTTTCAGCGTTTCCCGATGCTGAAATCTGATGGTATGCTCTATTTTTAGTGGTGAAAAAGTAAAATCCATGTTACTTTTGTTTCATTACAGGTGTAAGAGAGGAAGATTAGAGGGGTAAAACTGCATCAGCCATGGGACTTTTTAGTACTTCCACAAGGGGGAGCCAGAGGTACCTCCATTTATACTATGTTTAATATTTTGAGTACCTATTTGACATAATGTACATGACATTTTAAAATGAAACATCATTTAACTGGTCACCATATAAATGCTAGAGTGAGTTTGTGAAGAACAATTAAACATAACTGGAGCACTTCCTGACCTCAGCGTGCTTCCGTGGGACCTCGGAAAGAACATGAAAAGAGAGAAGCTGACTTTTCCTGAGTGAAAGACAGTGAACCATGAAGTTGAGTGAAGTGAGGTGGATATATTATTGATGTTGACTGATTGACTGAGCATGAAGAGAATGTTTAAAAAAATCTGCATGAATTGGTTTTGCATTATTAACAAACCCGTCTGTCAGACTCTGAAAGCTTTGTCGTGTAATTTTATCTACCAGCCCCTCTTTATCCTTTCCTGTATTCTGGTCATGCACAACCGATTTAAATCCTGGATAATACAAAAATTAAAAAACAAACTAACTAAAAACACATCTTTTCTTTCTTGACTCCAAAGCCCTTTCTGTCTATTAATATCTAATACTTTCACTGGGTCCTGTCTGCGAGAACCTCTATCATCAAATCATTATTCTAGCCATAGAACATCACAGCTTCACCCCTCCACCACCCGGGGGATTCTGCTCCTGGCTGCTATTTATCCGCTTCATCCATATACTGCAATTCCTGATTGACTGGGACAGTGCCAAAGTCTCTTTTAAAGATGATTTCTGCATTAAAGTTAAATTGTGTATTTCCTGAATAAAGATGCTTTAGAGACAGATCTGTCTCATCTGAGTTACTTGTTCTGATATGTAACATCCCTGGAACCCTGTCAGTGTGAAATTGTGCTTTTGGTTTAATTACCATGGCAGTCTCTCCCAGCTTGTAACCTTCCAGCTCCAAACTACCCATTCAGTCATCAACCCTTCATTACCTTGTCTGTTCTCTGTCTATAAAACAACTGAGACACAAATTCTTCAGGTCTTTCTGTGAAAGAGAGCAGAGTAGTCTGGAAAAGTCAACTCGTGTTGCCCACATTGCTTCACAATCAGCAATCAACTATAATTGTGTCCTTAAATTACTGCAGCGCCACCAGTGTCAATTTAGGCATCCTGGCTGGTGGCTGTTTTGTTTTCTTGAGGGCCTGCAGTCCACCCCTGCAATTCTTCAGCAAACACTTACATGCACTTGCTAAAATGGGACACGAATGTGCTTTGATTGAGTTATTTCAGGGGAGCTTCTAGAAATGCGTGGGGATGGTCACTGTCTCAAAGTTCATGGTGTTGCATAAGTCTAGATGGAGTTCAGTTGGTGTTGCTCTACGGGAGCTCTGCTGAGGAGATCATCAGTCAATATCTGAGCTGCCTAGTTTTGAATCATGGAAATATTGACATATTTAATCCAGCCACACTCATTGGGACTTTGATGAGCCCATCTTGCAGAAAGAATCTTTTTCTGTGTTGCCTCATGTTGCAGTTTCACCACTTGTTTTGGATTGTCTATGAGTCAACATGTTAAAACTCCCATCTAATATTTGTGCCTCAGTCTTAGTCACATTACTTTAATCATTATCAAAGCCACCGATTTGATTTGACTTCAAATTTGCACTGAATCTAAGTAAGATGTTTTACAGTAAATCATTAGTGGAGCAAACAGGTCACCTGACAAAAATATGCAAATGCTGTGTATGATTTCTTTTGCTGTCCTTTCCTCTCTGCAAACCCCTCCCTAATTCCATGACACTGTCTGAGGTTACCCTTGGATTTGCAAGCGGCATGAGTCACAATAACCATTTAAAAGGCTTTCTCATTAACCCCACGTCCATCCCAATGTGTTTAGCTGGACCACTACAATTCATGTAGTGTGAAGTCTGTGAAATGCATGTCATGCTGCTCTCTTGCTGTGTCTTGGTCTTGCTCATGCCAGGTCCGTGTTTTACGGCACCCACACTTATTTCAGGCACAGAAAGCTCTCCTTCTACACAACCTCCGGTTGACTTGAAGCTGGCTGCAGTAAGTATAGCATAGCATGTGATTTCATCTCTTGCACCAAGTGTATTTGGGGGCTAAGTACATTAAAAGTAGTAGTTCTCCCCGGCATGTAGGATGTTGAGATTCTTTTTTTTTTTATTTGTTATGTTGCATGCTTTGGAAGATTTTTTTGGAAGACATTTTGTCTTTCCTCATATTGAACTGCTTTTGATAGTATTATTTCAGTTTTTGTTTGTAATAGATTCTAACCAAATACACACTGCACGGGAATTACGAATGTGAATAGCAAGCCTTTATTCCATTTACTGTTGTGCATAGTTTGATTGTGTTCATAAAAGTGTAACAGTTTCTGCTGCAAATCTGATTAACCATGGGCTGTAGATTAGTTTTATGTTGAACATTTCCACACATTTAGGGGATGCCATGTGCATAATCTACCACGATACTTAGAATTAGAATCTTTCTACTTTGGCATTAATTGTAAGTTGTACAGGACATGTTAATTTGCCTTGCTCTTCAATGCAACACACTATCTGATGGAGATCTTAAAACTGCTCATAGAAATACCTGCAGAAGTACTACAATCTGCATGAAGAGCCTTTGGGGCGCACAAAAAGGAGCGGGCCCTCCTTCACCTCAAAGATGAAAGACATGCAGATTTTCTTTGGACTCAATGCAACAGGTGTGTTGAACTCAGAGACCCTCGAGGTGATGACGAGTCCACGATGTGGCGTTCCAGATGTGGAAGAGTACAGCCATATCCAGGGGACACGATGGAATAAAAACGTCATCACCTACAGGTATCTACTGTGATCTGGAGTTTATTTAATCTTTCAACCCAGCAGCCAATAAATCCTCTCGCACAAACAGAGAATAGCAACTGTCACAAGACGTTGTGTTGGTTTTAGGCCTCTGAAAGTTGTACTGCACGGAAATGTGCATGTCTAGTTATTTGTGAGTCAGGGTTTTGCCATGTATGCTAGAAGAAATGTGTATTTAAAAAGAAACCAAAAGATACAAATGTCATCGCTGTTTGAAATGTAAGAGTTGATTTTCAAAAGTCTGTATACTCTGTTTTGTCAACTATGGTCTTTGAGCAGCCACTATTCTTAAACACGCTAGTAGCTGATTGTGCTATAAATCATTGTTGTCAGATTTACACTTACTGTGATATTGTTTGTTGATCTTGAAATAATACAGTGACATGACATGTACTTGTTGCTTTTGCAGCATTGGCAGGTACACCAGAGATTTGCCTCGCAACACCGTGGACTCTCTGATTGCGTCAGCTTTCAACGTTTGGGCCAAAGCCAGCGGTCTGACATTTGTTAGGTCACACACCAACAACGCTGACATAATGGTGGAATTCGTGACTTCTAGTGGGTTTGTCTTTTGTTTTAGAGAGGGCAGCAATTGAGGATGTTCAGAAATGCATTAAGTCACTCAGACAGAAATAAAAATACACTTTTCAGTGATATATGATGTATTATATAAAACACAGTCCAGTGGACATACACCTGCTTCAATAGTAATTTAGCTGTTAACCACGATTACATCATCATGTGGTAGCCACTGTGAAAAGAGGCCTGTCATTTTCTATGGCATGAAAGTAAATGGTTTTCTCTGTGGTTTCTGTTTCATGTTTGGACCTGGATTAAATAATGAAGACCATGGTGACATGTATCCATTTGACGGACCCAGAGGCACGCTGGCTCATGCTTTTGGTCCAGGCCTGGGGGTTGGAGGTGACACACACTTTGACGACGATGAGCACTGGACAGCAGGAGAAAGAGGTGCCGAATCACATGATTTCCACATTCATAGTGAGCGAACTATGCAGATAATACTGTACAAAAAGCAACATAATTGACATGGACGCATTTTCTTTGTTTTATTTTAGGTTTCAATCTGTTTCTTGTAGCCGCACATGAATTTGGCCATGCACTGGGCCTGAAGCATTCCAGAAACCCTGATTCCCTGATGTATCCAACCTACAAATCATCCCGTTCGGCCAACCTATTATCCAGAGAAGATGTGGCAAATATCAACACACTGTACAGTAAGCTGTTGTGATTTATCTATGAATATATTACATGTGTATTTCCTCATAAATGGAACCTGATACATACTGTACATCTGTGCTTCTGCATGTTAGGTCCAGTCAGAGTTCGTCCAAATTACTTGGCGAGGTATGGCTGGAGCCCCTGGCTGTCAGGACCACTGTTCCCTCACCTTATGAAGAACAAATGTGCTCCAGACCTGACCTTTGATGCAGTGTCCACTCTTGGGGATGCCACTTTCTTTTTCAGAGAGAAGTACTTTGATAACTTTCACTAACAAGATATCACATAATATAAATTACAAGTTACAGTAGTTTAAGAACATCTTTGTGTGTCTTTTAAGAACTCTATAGCATGTATTTTGATTCAAGGTTAACTGTGGAGCTACTTGTTCCATGTTATGTTTTCACGTTATGATGATAACTTGAAATTATGTTTGCAATCTCATGGTCTGCTCAGTTTCCTGTTTGAATTTAGAATTAAAATTTTATTTGCAAAATTGTGTCTTAATGTAACTGACAATGTTTTCCCACCAGATATCTCTGGATAAAACATAATGAACAATATGATATCAAAGAAGGTCCCATCACCAACTTTATGCCCAAGATTAAAACCAGCATTGATGCAGCGTTCTGGGTACCTCGGAGATCAACTGCATATCTTATCCATGGTAACAATTCAGTGTTGCAATGATTACCAATACATAATCTATTATCTATACTATAATCATACATACATCAGTCACATTTAAACCCTTAACCATATAATTAAGGGTTACATCATACATACAGAAAAATTGCACCAAAACTCTATGTACTAGTCAATTGGTGAGGGAATATAAATTAATAAATATAAATAAATATATAAATTTTATCTCAATTGCGGCAATTAACAAATAATTTTAACAACGTTGTTTAATATTTTATATGTAATATGTTTTTCCTTTAACAGGATCCAAGTTCTGGACAGTGAAAGGTTCTCTTGTGAAGGGGAAGCCGCGAGCACTGAGGCACTTTGGATTCCCAGCCTGGGTGCAGGACGTCGATGCAGCAGTGCACATAGTGAAAACAGGACGCACCCTGTTCTTTATGCATGACGTTTACTGGAGGTATGATCACAAGCAATGAAACCAATGGAAATATGTTTAAAATATTCTTGACTGCAATCACTATATACACTTTCGCACTCAGGATTATGTTTTTGATTATTTGAGGTCATTCTGCATCTTTTCACTTATGAACACAGGGAATTGGAAATCAACATTATTTTAGCAAGTTGAAATGTAAAAGTAATTCCCATAACACACAGACAAGCACTGATAGATGTGGACTTAGACATTGTAAAAGTTCACTAAGGTCTGACTAAAACATGTCCTGTATCACTTGGACCCCACACAGGGAGCAAAGGAGTCAGTGTGGAACTCAAAGCTTTGATGACATGATCATACAAGTGTAACCACGAACAAATGTTTTGTCTAAGCTTTGATCATGACTCATGACTTCTTGTTTGTCTCATGTGTCTTTCAGTTACAATGAAAACCGAAGGGTTATGGATTTCGGTTATCCAAAGTACATCAGTGATGGCTTTCCAGGAGTCAACACCACAATAGACGCAGCTCTTCATAAAGAGGGTGAGAGAGTGTAATTAATTTTCCCCATTTCACTGTAGGTTTATTTGTTTACTTCACTCTTACTTCAATCTAAAATGCTCCATGACAAACTACATGATATGCATGTCAACCACAGGCAAACTGAACAATATGCCAATTGGAAAGAGCAGTAATCTTGTCTAGATTTAGTTCTTCTATCTGTAGCTTGAGAGGCTCTGTTGTTAGTAGCAGATGAATGCTAACACACATGCAAGGCCTCTGTGATTTCAAACTGTATAATTTGCCACTTAAAGTTCCTCATATGATATCCTGTAATTTAAAATGCGAGCAAAACTGGGTGTTTGAGTTTAGCTTAACATTGTCGTGATCAACAACAAAAAGCAGAGAGCATCATAGACAACACAACACGAAGCAGGTGGAATGCGCAAATCACTTTGTTTGTTTCACGATGATCTGATTTTTCTTATCTCAGGTTTCATCTACTTCTTCATCGGACCACAAGTGTACAAATACGACTACGCCCACAAACATGTTGTTGGAGTTGAGAAAGCAAATTCCTGGCTTGGATGTTGAAATTCTGTAAATCCGTGAACACGAAACAAAAACATGAAAACAAGAAGGAAACTCTGCCTTTGACACTGGCTCAATAGTTTTTTGTATTTTAAGTGGTGTTTCATTCATCAGTTCTCAGGTAGTATTTTATCAGAATAAAACATTTGACCCTGATATTATTTGTGTGGTTTTTAAACATACTCCACAGTGAAATGCTCCCAGCATTGCCTCACTAATGTTTGAAACAATCTTACACAATATTTAGCTTCTAGTTCCTGTATTACTAAACACACACACACCTACACACACGCACAATACATATATAAATCCCTACATAGTATATAGACTTTTTATTGTAAGGTTTTAAATACAAAACCTTCATAGAACTGGGGCAGGTAGTGCTGTTTATTTTTGGGCCATGTAAATGTGCAATAACCCAGAGAATGCTCCCGTATGAAAAAAGATATGTGCATCTTTCTGGAAATGTGTGTTTAAAACATGACATTGCTCTGAGATTTTTGATGTTTGGCCTGTCAGATGTTGACAGAAATCTCATGGACCTGACCTATTGCAGTTAAGATATGAGCAAGAGGAGCTGTATCACTGAGACACAGAACACACACAAAAAAAATCTAGGTGATTAGGTCTATGTTCAACTGTCATGTCATGAAGATATATATATAAAATTCCTCTCAAAAACTGGGTTTCCTCACAAGGTTTTAGAACCTGAACTCCAGAGGCAACAACAAATTGTCAATGACAAGGACTAGGTCCATGTCATCCATAGGGATATTTCACACTATTAATTCTTTAATGTGAGTAACGAGTAATACTGTGAGTACTCTTATTCTGCATTAATTCCTTATTATTTTGTAGATTTGCTTTATGTTGCCAACTGATGAGAATATGTCACCGTGTGTGTTTGTGTGTGTTTGTGTGTGTTGACTTATCATCTTGTCAAAAAACTCCAAATAAGAGTTTGTAACTTGTTTTGTATATTTTTGTACTAGAAATAAGCTGTGAAACCTGATGTTAATAGTGTTAAAGCTCAGACAAATTTCTTCCCTTTTAACAGATCCCAAGGTGGGTTGGCTCATGCCATTCAGCCAAGAGAAGGGATGGGAGGAGATGTGGGCTTTGATGATTAATGAAAAAGAAACATGGACAGTGGGGAGGCAAGGTTCATTCATCATACCCAGTTTGTGATTCTGTAAGAAGCAGCAAATGAGCAACATGCTGAAATCTTTGTCAGCATTTCCAGTATTGCTGACTTTGATGAATATTTCATTGAGGAAAAAATTAAATCTTTTATGACCGCAGTTGGCGGAAAACAGCTGTAAGGCTGCTCAAACTACACTGAGAGATGGTAAATGTACATAAACCGCATGTAAAAGTGAAAAAACAAACAAAAAGATTAAATTGACTCTGGTAAGACAACAATATATTTTATCAAAATTGAATTTGATTCTGTTGGTAACATTGTGCAAGTCTGAAATTATTTGACATATTTAATTAAATAACTAAACCTGTTAAAAGAATAAAGTGGAGTAAATAGGACATAATATTTCCCCCTTTTTGTGGAGTAAAAGTAAATGTAACATAAAAATGGAAATATTCCTCAAAATCAAGTACAGTAATTGAGTAAATGTACTTACTACCTCTAGCTACTTGCCTAGCTAGTTGCCTTTAATTCTGAGGAAAGCAACAGCTATGGCATCAGCTGATTACAGCTCATGAGCTTGGTCAATTACCTGGTTTGCCTCATTCGAACTCTATCATGTACCCTTATTACAAGTATCACAGCAGCACACAGTGATGTCTATCCAATTATTATTTGCTGACCTACAGAGAATGTGAACAATGATATGTAATGCATTTCCTAAAACTATTTCTGAGGCAAGCCCTCTGAAAAAGTGGAAATCCAAGCTGCTCCTAAAAATGTGACAGAATGTAAAAGGAAAAGTATGTGAATTTGGAATTGCATAGTTTTCTACATTGATTTGTCATAAAAAGTGACCTGATCTTCTGATCTTCTAAGTCAAGAGTGTTAACAAATATAATGTGCCTAAAGTAATAACACAAAAAAAAAAGATCTTTCATGTCTTTATTGAGAACAACCATAAAAACCTCATAGTGCTAGTGGAAAAAATATGTGAACACTTAGAATAATGACCTCCAAAAAGCTAATTGGAGTCAGGTGCTAGCATACCCGGAGTCTTGTTGAGAAAATTACTTTGTAGGTATGGACTAGAGCTACTTTGACTGACAAAATCCACTCTTTCCACTTTCCACTTTTTGAGTTTGCTCTGCACAAGAAGAATATGCTTATGTGAGCCATAACCTCGCCAAAATGAGTTTTCAGAGGATTTACAATGATGAACACACAGCACTACATCTAGCATAAAAAGGCCACTGCATATCATCATGAAAGCATCATCCCAAATGTATTATTACTTTAGGGACATTATATTTGTTAATACTCTTAACTTAGATAACATTTTACAAATTAATGCAGAATACCATGGAATACCAAAAGGTTCATATACTTTTTCTTACCACTGTATTTACTGAATATAAATTCTAACAGTTATGCTGCTTATGACATCTCTGCCAAAGGCGTGGCATACATATTCACTGGTAGAGTAATGATCACTTTGCAAATCATCGCTTGTCAGAATGACAGGTCTGGATTTTCAGGAGAGCATATTGTTGTGCTCAAATTACAGCCTTGTGCAAGATGAGTTAATGCAAGATGCACACTGAGTTTAGCAGCCATTGCGGTGTGTTGCTGTTTTTCATGGAGTCCCAATATGCAGTGACACAGCTGTGTTTTTCCAGGTCATAAATATTGGTTGGTTCAACAGCTTAGAGGGGAAATCGTCCTAGCACCATCCATGAGTGCGGCTTCTCTTCAGGCAGGTTGACGCTGCCATGCAGTTTTATTACAGGTAACATTTTAAGAAATAAACTCTTCATATGAACGTTCTGCACATCAATAGATAAATATTGCAGTATTCAACTGTTAAAATCCTAGTGAGGTGTTTAATGCAGCCCTACTAGGTTTTTTAAAAAGATAAACATTTGGCCTTTAACAACAGATTATTTGCTCACTGTATAAAATATCAGAAAAAAGTGAAACATGAAAAAGTTTCAATCCATCAAAGCAAGTAATATTCATACTTGACACGTTGATTTGTATGTGAAAATGTTGCATAAATAATTGTAACTGAAATAGGCTTACACTGGGAATTCACTGTTAATTTTCAAACACTCTGTTCAAACAGCCAAAGAAACATAAACCAGATAAACATAATTATTTTATTAGAATGGTTCACCCTGAGGTATGATGACCACAACAGACATGTGGGTGCTGGCTTTCCCAGACTCATGTGAAGAGTTTGGCTGTGAACCCGGATGAGGGTCGACGCTGCCTTTAAGCTACATCGTAAAAACACAGATTGCGGTCATGAACTTATATAACATGGAACGAAAGACAAGATGCAAATAGAACAAAACTGAAATAGAACTGGTCATTTCTTGTTTTTTACATGTTAAGGTGGCCAGTGGGTGCAATTTACTGCACTGCATAGAGTTTATACTGGGAAAACAATTTTTCACCCCATTTTTAGAACAATGTCTTAGCCAAGAAGAACTGTGCTGTTTACAGCTTTGTTATACACCTTCAAGATGAGATGCGGTATTTACACATCTTTACAATAAAACAGTCTGACAGGTACCATTTTCCTCTTCAGTGGGGTGAAATTCTACTTGGCTGGGATGTTGTGTGAACCTGTTTCTCCATTATATCTCTGATTTCTCTCTGCTATTTATGAATCTTATGAGCAAGAGTGAACGGAGCTTTGATATGAAGGAGAGAGTGAGGTTGTACTGCCTCGTGCTCAATGGTGCCTGTCAGCAGGTCACCTCAGCAAAAAAAGAATTTACAGTGAATGTCCAGTAATTACCTTTTTGCTATTTGATTAATGCTAACATGTATCATTATAAGTGGAAAATAATGGGTTAACATTTGCCTCTGGACACATTCCAGGGTTACAAATTCCTGTTAAAATATTTACCCTGTCCCTTCCAGGCATAACAGGACTCAGTTGGGTTTACCAAGTTGTGTTGCACATTAACAAATTAGGAAACAATTTAAGCAATTAGCTGTTCTCTGAAATAAGGGCCATGGGGCTTCTCTGGCCACAACAAAGGAGATCAAATATAGAAAGAGAGCTGAGTCACTACTGTTTTTGTCAACATGGATAAATGAGGGATTTTATAGTTTGATGCTGCTCATGTGCATTCAGAATTCTGGTCAAAGCAAACAACAAAGAGGTCATCAAGTGCAGAAGATACAATCAGCAAGAATCCATCCACCACTTCCATTATTCTAACTGCTTTTCCTCTTAAGGGCTGCAGCAGTTCACAGTCTGCAAATATAGGGGACCAAAATAACAGTATTCCCTTCACTTCTCATATGAGAGTAGATTATTTTGTTTCTATTTGCCAAGGTTGAAGATATGTATCACTGACATGTCTGCTTCCACCCAAATTAGATAAAAGGGATTTTATTTGTGCAAACAGTAATACAAAGTAAACTCTTTTTTCAGAAACAGTATGTCCCCATTTTCCAGATAATCCTGTGAACATGTCAAAATATTATGCAACTTCAGTGAACCAATCCCATTTAATCAGTTGAGTTTTTAGTGATCTTAAAGTAAGAAAGTATGCATAAGAAATGCCTGTTGCAATGACAGAAAATAGTCACTAATTTTAATGTAGACATGTTAATTTCACAGTTAATGCTCACTTTATTCTTATTTCAGACATACACTACTTTATGGAACTTTTTGTGGCCCTTCTTTGTTGTAGGTGTGGCATAATACTATCACTGTAATCTTTAACACACACACACACACACACACACACACACACACACACACACACACACACACACACACACACAGACACAGACGCAGACACACACACACACACACACACACACACACACACACACACACACACACAAACAAACAACTGCACAAACATGCAGATCTGCATTGTAAGATCTTTCGCAATGATAAAGGATGAGTACAGATATTTTAGAAAGACTATATGTCAGAAACATGAAACCCAAAATCAAATTAAAGATAAAATATAATTTGAGAGTTAATGGAGGTTCGGGTAACTATTTCTCTTAAGCGAGGGCTTTACTTTACAGATTAATGAAGAATGAATGATACTTTTTTTTTTCCTAAAATGAAAAACTTAGTTCAGTATTGTCATGTATTTCCATATCATACCATATCATCTTTCTGAACATTATTTTACAATGTCAAATCTTTATTTATTATTCTTTATTATACATTTTTTGCTGTTTTGTTTTAATGTGTTATTTACTACAAAACGTCAACTGTGTCCGTGGATGTAACAGTACAATGTATATAATATAATATAATATAATATAATATAATATAATATAATATAATATAATATAATATAATATAATATAATATAATATAATGTAATATAATGTAATATAATATAATATGAGATCTACGCATAATAATAAGAAAAAAAACGATTTCACAACAAACCGGATATCCGGTTACGTCACAGTGCTCCCAATAATAATGTCCGGGGTAGCACGAGATCTTTAGTTCCCCTATTGATTTCCTTAACGTACTTGATTTAAAAATATACAATTTTTCGTCGATGCTTGCGTTTTAAGTCATGCGACTAAAGTAAATATTCTGTACACAGCTATATATTACAGTAATATAAAAGAAGGGCGCTGCTGTTAGCTGCCTAACATTAGCTGCTATCAACTCTGTATGTAAACAATGCGATGAGGACGACAAAAGGTTCCGTAACTTGACACACGGAAACACTCCGGGACACGAACTGGGAGAAGTGGGTTTGCTGGTTTGTTGCAGATCAGTTGAGGTACGTGTGTATTTAACTTCTAGTTCACCTAATTTATATTATGTTGTTAGAAGCTGTGAATGAACGATATTAGCCACATTATACCAGGTGACGTCTTTTCTAGCTCAGTGCATCAGGCACATGCAGACAGAAACATAAAGATAATAAATGTCATTTATTCTTTCTAGAGTGCAGAGGTGCACCCCTGTTTCATATGGAGTCGCTCAACACGTTTGAATCTGAGATGGAGGCCGATGGACAGGGGAACTACTCCCTGTTTCCTGCACTGGACAGCATTGCAAGTCTGTCAAGCGCGTCTGAAACTCTGGAGAGGTTGTTGAAACCAAAGTGATTTTAAAACACATATGCCATGCTTAAGCAAAGTGCAGCATAGGGACACTACTCATAGATTAAATACACTGCACAGGATGCATTGCACTGTGGGACTGCTACAGAGGAAAAACAGCATTTGCAGATGATATTATTGTAGTTTAATTCATTAAAAGTTGGATCAATATGTGCTCTATGAAGCTGACATTAAGTAAGTATAAGCTGTGTTTGACAAACTTATTTTCTGTGTGCAGTGAACAACCTACAGAAATTGCAGAGAAGCCAAACCTGACGTGGCTCGATGCTGCACAGGTATCTGTCATTTATTCCTCATATGTCATTGTAGTTTTATCATTAAGATTTTACATTAGTCATCTGCCGTAAGACTTTTTGTGTATTAAGTTTTTGTTGTCTGATTGTTTGTTATTTCCTTCTTTCATATAGATTGTTTTGGAGGAAGCAGGACGTCCCATGCACATAAAGGAAATTAAACAGAGAATCATTGACCGCGGGCTTGTTCAATCCAAGTACAGCAATTGTCTCTCTTTCTCTACACATCTTATGTTTTTTATCCATGTGTTCAAACTTTGAGTGAAATCACAAAACAATCTTTTCAAATCATCAATATTTGAACCTAGTGTTATTTTCCTAAATTAGACTGCACACATATTACTGAATCTGCATTTAGGCTCTGCTTACCTTATTCTATTCTCTGCAGTGCAAAATCAAGCCTGGAAGCTGTCATGTACCGGGAGGTAAGGAGGATATTTGAGACTCTGTCTGACAGCAGCCTCTGCTGTTGAGAATAAAAACTGGCACCTCCATTTCGCCTTTGTGTTAGTTCAGTTGATACTGTACAAGCATCATCTGTTTTTCTGTTGCTATGTCTTTCTTTCTCCATGTTTTCTCATCCTGCTTCTTTGACTTTTGTTTTGCAATTTAAAGAAGAGGCAGACATTGCTGTGTTAAAGTCAGAACAAAGGATACACAGATGCACAATCCTTGAACCTGCTGTATCTATTAATGATGGAATTAATCAAAATTTTCCCCCAGCTTTTGGGGATCAAATCTGGATTTTTCAGCCCCGTTCAGTTGGGCTCAGTCTCACGTTATGTTTCAGACACAAAAAGGCAGCAGGAGATTCAAGAGGATTGAGAACAGAAACGGAGTCTTTGCACTGCTGGTGAGTTATATGGATGCTAATGCTAATTTCACACAAACCCCAAATATTTTATGGGATGCTGACATTGCCTTTGACCTTTCAAACCACTGTCTATAGGCCGATTTTTTAGTTAGGCATATAAAGATTTTTGTTTCAGTATGACTACAATTGGTAGGCGCAGTGAAGATCGAATGCAGTTGATTTCCTTACTCTTAAGTCATAGGACTTAGGCAACACGTATGCACCTGTATTATCCATAAGAGCCTAATTTTAAAGTAGAGACAGCTATTATCTAATTATAGGCTCATTGGACCATCTTACTATTTAGTCCTTGATAATCCTTTAAAGTCTGTATAGCCCATAAAAGCAAGCATAGACTCATTTCTTTTTTCCTGGATTTGTGTCAGTGTAAAGAAGGAATAAAAGAGGGAATTTTCCTAGAGATGTTCTAAGAATAGGAATAGAAATCATCTTTTTTTTTAACCTTCTTTTCTTTTGAACAGCACATGCACATTTTTCAGTAACTTTCATTGTCACAAAGCACTTTAAGTGGAAGCTACATTGCTGTTAATGTTGCATGTCTACATTATCTTGTGTTTATTTCATCCATCATCCTGAAGGCAACACAAGCCTCAAGTACTTGTAGTACATGTGAACAGACCTTTCCCTTTCTATCTCTCTCCTTTCTCTCACAGACCGATGAGGAGCGACAACAGGCCCTGCAGGCCTTCACTTCCCAGTCTTTCCTCAGCTCTCCACAGCAGAATACCATGTCCAGTTGTGGCTCAGGTGCCTCTGCACCTGCCTTTCCATCCCCCACCAGTTCTTCTGACCACAGGGCCAAGATGAAGAGAGGTCCACGAAAAAACCAGAATGAAAAGTACAGACTCAAGTACCTCCGGCTGCGCAAAGCTGCTCGGGCCATGATCTTTGTAAGTGAACTATTGATTAATGAAAAGCGTTACCAGTTAATGTAGATGGTTTTTCAATGTAACATACAACTTATTGTATCTGCAGGAGAATGCAGCTCTCTGCGATGAAGTTGCCCATTTAGAAGAGAAGTTTCTGAGAGCAAAGGAGGAGCGAAGGCGAGTGGACATGTTTCAGATATGCTGATAATTTCCATAATGTTCTAAAAATATGGAATTGGCCATCTGCTGTGTTCAGCAAGGACCAACCTAGTCCTCTAGCGTTGTCATCTTATATACTGTATGATGGATCTGCTTCTGTGATGCCATATGGTGGGGCTTTATGATGATCAAGTGCCAATTTTCCACGTTTTGCACCTCGTGTTATCTTCAGAACTCAATGATTAATTAAAATTTCGACTCATTTTTCTTTCCAGGTTTTTACTGAAGTCACTGTTGCAGTACCAGTCTTTGTCAGAGGGGGAGATACTGCCCACACCTAGCTCAAGCTCTCATCCCCCTGTGCTGCCTGTGGCATTAAATGCAGGTTCTGCAGGGGCTTCGGGCCTGTCTGGGGGGCATAACTTAGTGTCAGTGGTGTCAACAGGGGAAGAGGGGCCCCTTAAAAAACCCAAGAAGGAAAGGAAAGAGCGAGGCAGGGAAAATGGAAAGGAAGAACGTGAGTGCTATGGTGAAATATGAATTCAGATGCTTAGTGATAATAGACGGAAATAATTATTCCCTCGTGTTTTTTCAGTTCCAAAAAAGATGTCTAAGAAGAGAAAGCTAGCAGATGGGTCTCGGAAACTGGTGCAGCCCATCCCTCTGGACTCCTCTGGTCGTCCCGTCTTCCCCATTGTACTGGGAGGTTTAACGGTCTACAGTCTGGGAGAGGTCAGTGTCTCAGATGACTCCCATGTCATATTGTTCTGGTACCACCATTGATCAGTCATGGTAAACCTCTGAAGAGGTGTGCTCTTGCAATACACCATAAACTATCAGTTCTGAATGATGCTTATATACAAATTTATCTATATGCCACTACTGACTAAATGCAAACTTTTGACTGCTTTTCAGATCATCACAGACAGAATGTTGTTCCATGACGAGTGTGTCATCTACCCAGTGGGCTTCTGCAGCACACGGGTCTTTGCCAGCATGAAAAATCCTGACCAGCAGTGCCTCTACACCTGCCAAATCAAGGATGGAGGAACAGGTCCACAGGTACACAACAGTTATAGTTGCTATTAGTATTAAATAGAAACATGAAAAAAAGATTCAAAAGAACACAAAGTGCCTTGAATGGTTTAATTCATTGTACTGTACAATGTCCTGAAATAGTCCTGGAAAATAATTTTCACATCTTCTCCACAGCTGGAAGCTGACATTAACGAACTTACTGTATGTTCAGGTTAGAATGGCAGTGTGAGGGGGTTGAAAGACTCTGAATGCCCCACAGAGTGGGCTTTTGAATGCACAGCATTTGCACAAAAAAAAAAAAAAAAACTAAGATAAAATCACTGTTGAATTGTAGCCTGACAACAGAGATACAGTATGTAAGTGAACTAAGGATCAAATGCAAAAAATGTTGTCAAGCAGCAAATTCTAACAAATGTATAATTTACCAGGCAGGATTTCTAATTTCTAATTTCTAACTACTGTCAGTCCTCTAAGCAATAAACATGACAAGGTTAAATGTCAGATTTGTGTGTGTTAATCTGAGCTTGGTGCATGGCTGCTGTGTTTGAGATAAAAGTCAAAGTCACTTTATTTGTCTCCATTGGGAGAAGTTTTGCTTGGACAGAGGGACCTGCTACATAAACATAATAAAACAACACGTGTACAGGGGACAGAAGTAACAGCATAAAATATATTATACATACAAATACCCCCATACACTCTCCCCATAGTACATTTACAAGTTTCACTGAAAGAGTGGTAAAAGAATATTTATACCTGTTGTGCCTGTACTTCCTCATTAGATATCCTAGTTAAAGCCTTACTTCAGATTCAAACCCACTTTTAGATTTATGATCTTTATTTTGTCTATAAAATGTCAACTTCTTTGCATTTCCTCCATAAAGACAGCCACCTGTTGGTTTAGGCGATCTCAGTGTCATCTGTCTCCTCATGTAATCTAAGAAGTATACCATCTGTTACAGGAGTCTCTGAGTAGTTGTGATGGTTCTTGTTAAATCTGGCTGTACTGTGTGTTTTAAAGGGGATTTCCACAAGTCAGAATCTGATAGTTTAGCGAATGACCCCCATCTGACACACAAGACCTATGCAGAAACCTCAAAATGTCCTGTAATATGATTTTTTGAAAAGAGCGGGACCCTGCTGCGCTGACATGTGTAATCCTTTTTTGTTGTCCCAGTTTGAAATTGTGCCTGAAGAAGATCCCCAGAATGCCATTGTGGCCTCTTCTGCCCTGACCTGCCACTCCAATCTACTGAAGGCCATCGCATCTGTCAGGTAACAACATGCACCACAGAAGCTTAAACTGATTATTCGTGTTCCGCTTCAGTTAACAACCATGACAGTTTGTGTCCACTGTACAGTATCTAAGACAAATATCTTTGGATAAATAAGACAGTTCTGTTTTATATCACTGTGCACTCACTCACTCACTCACTCACTGTGCCTTTCTCCTACTGTAGTTCCAAATCTGTGGCACCGATCGTGCCGTCAGGAGCTGACTTCTTCGGCTTCTCTCACCCCACCATCCAGAATCTCATCCAGAGTTGTCCTGGAGCTCGGAAATGCAGCAAGTAAATTCACCCACGTTTTTTCATCTTTCATTATATGATGATGACGATAATGATGTTTCTCTGTGATATGGAAATCAAACTGCTGGATGAATGCTGGATCATTTACGGTTTTCCAGGAGTGGGAATAATCATTTTACCATGTTGCATTTTTCATTCATGGAAACTCATTTGACTTTATTTAGAGTTTGGATTTCTTCATGAATTTTCCTCCTTCATCCTTGTTTGTGTAGCTACAGATGGATTCGTTTTGAGGTTTGTCGCCCTGGTGATGGCCAGGTTCCTCACAGCCTATCGGAGGACGATGCCTCTATCAACTTTGAGGCCTACCAGAGACACCGGGGATTTGATGAGAACATCAAGACAGAGCACGTTGCAGGTTACTTTAGTAGAAGTTTCACATATATGCCAGTATTTTTTTTTCTTGGCTGTGTATAAAATCTGTTACATACACATACATAGACTTTGATTATTGTGTGGACTATGAAAGGTGACGTGTCAATCAAATGTAGAGGAACACAGCAGCTTCGGTTTAATAGCTGGGCTTTCCATATAGCAAGTAGGTCATAGGTTTGAATCCCTTGGTAAAAAACAAACTAGTCTCTTTTTTATTTCTTAACAACTGCTGTCAATATGTCTGAGCAAAGCAGTTATTACAATTACAATTATCTTCTTGGGTTTTCTAACGTTTACATGATGATCACTCAGCATCACATCGACACTGACTCTTCTTCCACTGTTTATCCTTCTGCTGTTCCTCAGGACAGACCCCACAGTCTCCCAGCTCATCTCATCAGCACCACCTGACCTCTCCCACCATGATGCCCTCTACCTCGTATTTCAGCTCCTGATTGCCTGGTCATAATCCTCGTGAAATTTCAATCTTACCTGTAAGGCTTACATTTATTTATTTATTTTTATTTTCCTTGGTTAAATTAATTATAAAATGGCGGCACGTAATAAAACTGTGCTATTTATTGTATGCCATTATTCTAACTAGCCCTTACAGCTTCTCCAAGACTGGGAATATCTGCTAGCATGGTTGATGCTAATGTACTGGATGTGATTAGCTGCGTGCCTCATGTGCCAATAATAACACAACACCACTGACATTATTTGCTGTACATAAACAACTTTGCTGGATTTTATGACTTGATTTTATGACGAGTCAGAGTTGACATTATGTTTAAAAAACTGAAAAGAAATGATTTTTATGCTTTCCCATATGCACAGTGTGGTTCACGGCACACTATTATATTGGTATTCAACTAGTATATTACAATTGCAGTTATAAGAAATTGCCATTAACACATTTTACCGGTTGAAACTACTGTATGTCATGTTTGAATTAATAATTTTGTTGCATTTCAGTAAAGCAGACGCATTGGCTTTAAATGTGACACACGCAGATGAACCAACTTGTTGATTTGTCATTTATTTGTGCAAACAAGGAAGTTAAAGTGACTTAATTGTGTTGTAAAGTTAGTTAAAGTTAGACTTTTGTTATAATAAAAACGAGTTTGTCTTGCATTTCTACATTCAGACAGATGTGCTGGTGTCATTTGGCAGCGATTGTAACAATATACTTGTAGACTGAATACATCGAATCAGTGTAACCAGAATCTAATCTAAACTTTCCAGCATTCAGGCTGATCCTTTGAAGAAAATCTGCAACATAAGTGATGAGCACCCTCCCAGACTAGGTTTCCAACCTAAAAGATAACATCTGCCCCTCCTATAAGATTTTTTACTTATGCAGAATAGTTTGGCAAATATTAAACCTGTCGTAGCGATGAAGAAATCAAAAAATTCAATCAATACATCAAAACAAACAACAACAACAACAATTCATCAAATAATTGTCTCAATAAATTCTTGTCTTTTAATTTATCAGATCCTCTATATTGTGCCTGTGAAGATCATGTACACTCGATTTTCTTTACTCTTGGTAAGGCAACAATCTACTGTCAGCTCATCATCTCTGTGATGTCAATTTATTGTCTTGTATAACAGTGCTGGCTTTTTAATAAATCTTTTCCCTGTGTTTATAAGAATGTATGTATATAATATTATACATACAATAATTATCTATTTTCTTATAATTAATTTAGTAGCTTTTCCAAACCTTTCCTTTGATTGAATAGCGGTTGATAATAAAAGGAGGTGCAGGTAAAATCCTACTGGAACTGTAGATTGCGCAGGCCTTGAAGTCGCAGGGCCAGTCTCTCCATGCATATCGAAGGGCAGCTACATCTGCAGGTGGTGGACACATACTGGCAGATAGCTGGACAGCAGTTGAATTCCACTGCATGATGGGAGCTGGAACCCAGAGGGATTTAGGTCCACATGGAGCTCTAATCGCTGAGCAACAGATCTGAATAAAAGGGAAAAAAGCAACTGATATGCACTCACTTATTTAGCACTAAATTACTTTCCAAAAGAATAATCTCTTAATTACTTTGTGTTAGTATTCTTTAAGCCAGCTGGTGAATGTGGTGCATTACTTATACTGACTACAGTTCTGCCAGACGTACCTCAAAGATGTCTTTAGACGGTGTCACTGAGACTTCCTGGTCATAGGTAACGTTAACATATATTTGTGTGGAGAGGATTTGGTTGGGGAAAGGTCCCAGGAAAGGCACTTCCTTTTCATTGTAAGCCACTGCCCTTGCTCCTAAAGTCAGTCTGTACGCTACATCCTGCTTGTCCCGCGGATGGATCCTGAAATAAAACCAATCCCATCACTCTACATAAAAGAACAAACAGGCCAGTCTGCAAAACCAGATAGTGAGTTTCTAAGTCAGTATGAGGAAAAAAAAACAAAGTAGCATCAATACAAAAGCAGATCACACCATCACATTTACATACTTTTAAGAAAGGGAAAAAAAAAAATATGCAGAAAGCTGTTTTTTTACATCAAGAAAGTCTATTGATGTTTCAGTAATGCCTAGGATTTATTGTCTTGGCAGCATATCAAAGTAAACTCCATGCAAAGCTTTATAGATGTTTTTAAGACTCTCCAACTCTATCCAAGAACTAATTGGAAGCCAGTTTAAAAAAAGAAAAAAACAAAAAAAGGTTTGAACATGCGTGATTTCTGCTCCATTAAAAACTCATACAGCAGTATTTAACAAAAAGACACTCCAAAAGTGACATGAATGTCTGTGTTGTACTACAGACTGACAGGGTGGGCCTGGCCAGGGTTACAGACTGGTTGAGTGATGCAGTTTATTATGAATCACACAAAGATGTGAAGCTTAAGATCTTTACAAAGATTTTACATACTATGAATACCTATAAACAGGATCTTTACGTGTGATAGGGTGATGTTTCGTCCGGTAAATCCATGGCAACAGCCATGAAGGTTCGCCGCATCCTGGTGTTTGGGACAAAGCCAGTGTCAGCTGTCTGGTGCCAGCGGATGTTCGGAAAGCCGTCATCTACGGAGCCCTTCTTGTAGGTGGAGAGCTGCACATAAATAGAAAACATGGATTAGATTTAGTGCAAAGTCAATGATGTTGCAAAGGCTGTGTTGTGTTTTGTTTGAGGGATATGGAGACACAGGGAGATTGGTCAGAACTGCATTTTATCCATTTTAAAATTCATTCAATGCAGTAAAATGTATTTGTACAGATTAAAAATAAATACTAAATATTAACATACCTGGACAAATCCAAAGGGAAAGTCCTCAGCTGTCTGGCTTCCTGAGCCCTGGTGAAATGCCATCCTCCAATCATCAATCATAGCAGGGAAGGAACAGTTGTATTTGTCCTGATGATAGTCTGCATTGGCTTCACCTGAAGATGGGAAATCCACTGTAAAGGTATATTTTATACTTAACATCTGATATATGAGCAAGTGGACTGACCTTGGTACCAAATAGCTCCCTTGAGTGTCATGTTGACCAGTGGGTGGATCATTGCATTCCACAAAACAGAATTTTCCTCTTGAGGACTAAGAGGTTTTAACAAGCATTGGTTATCACACCGAGCTATGGAGAGGATAAAACAATTATAACGAGGATTGTTTTTATATGATCGTTACCTGTCTGTAACTGACTCTAATCCACACCGCTGCAGCGCTCTGGAAGATGACCAGGCTTCGACAGGCGTGCCTCCCCAACAGGATTCCACCAGTCCTATGGGGTACTTCAGGTTCTCGTACATGTAACGCCCAAAGAGCCAGCACACTGCAGAGAAGTTTGCCAGACCTCCTGCACATGCAACGAATATTAGTTGTAAATTCACTTGAACAAAGACGATTTCCAATTTTTTTACTGACCACCTTCACTGTATTTTATAAATGATTTAATTTACAGTGTGATGGCTGCAACACACTGAAAAAGAAAGTTTGGAAAGAGAAAAAATATCTATCAAATATTCATGTATCACCAATCTAGATTATTCAAAAAATAGCAGGTTAATTGGTAAACAGGTGAAGGTATTGTGATAAAAGCAGCATCCACCAAAGGCAAAGATGGGTTGTGGCTCACCTGAAAGAACTGTTAGTCACTTCAAAAATAATATTTTTCAGTATAAGATTCCAAAGAATCAATGGATGAATTCATGAATGGCATAAATATGTATGAAAGAACCATTGATTTTAAGGTGCATATTGGGATTAAAGAGTCAGTGGATACTTCAGCAGGACAATACAAAGCCTCATTCTCCACGTGCTACAACAGCATGGCTTTGTAGACACAGAGTGCATGTGCTTGATTGACCTGTTTGCACTCCAGATCTGTCTCCTTTGAAAATGTATGACACAACGTGAAGAAGAGAAACAGACCGTGGCGACCACAGACTGTCGAGCAGCTGAAGTCTTGTATCCAGCAAGAATGGGCAAATATTCCATTACACTGTAGAAAATGAGGTTTGGAGGAATTTAATTAAACGTGAATATGTTATACAAAACTATACAGTCCTGTGTTGTAACTGTAAAGCACAGCCGCATAACAGTCGCTCTAATATGGGTGCACATGCAAAATATATATGAATATTACATTTGAAACTTGCTCAGTTGCCTTTCAACGCCACAAACTAAAACCTTTAGCTGCAAACCAGTATTTAAACAGTTCTATGAATGAATAAATAGATACATCCTTGACTCACTTGCTGTGGGAACAGACCAAGGACGCTCCACTTTAATCAGATCAGTCAGCTCAGCTTCACTAAGTTTCAAGGCGACCATGAAAGTCCTCACATGAGGATACTTCGCTGCAAGGGCTAGCTCCTCTGATGCATTGAAAATCTTTTGGAGAGTGAATAAATGAATAAATAAGTTAATTAAACAAAAATAAAATTAAATTCATACATAAATATATAGACCACACAGAGGTCTTTTTCCCTAAAAAGCTTCATTTTAGATTTAGCTCAATGTCAGAGATGTTGTTAGTCACATATCTTGCACTAACACTGTCCAAACCAGACAAAGTAAATTTAACTGACACTTACTTTGTACATTTCTTTGTGAAATATACTGTTTTTGAAACTAAAATACTCAATATTTCATACACATATATGTTTATATGGAGGCCCTTATGATAGGAAGAGACAGGAGTTTACCTGTCTTGGCCTACCTGAGATGTTTTAAAGTACATGTTGCTCTGTCCTCCACACAGCCAAACATCTCCAAACAGAATGTCTTTCAAAGTCACTGCGCTGCTCTGAACAGATGCTGCCGTTACATTGTAGGGACCACCAGCATCGACAGGGTCGAGGGAGACTCGCCAGATACCTGCAGACATAAGAATTAGGAAAAAACAAAACATTGATGGATGGACTGTCAGTAGAATAATCTGAGACGTAAAAAAATAAATATGATGGCATTTAATTTGCAGCGGTATCTGCAGGTTGGAGCCTAAGCTCTAATATAAAACCGGGGGGGGTCATATCTGCTCCTGTCAGCCAAATGAATTGTTAACTTAGCTTACAATCCCTGCAGGTGTCAGCATAAACTCCCCGTCTGACAGCCAGTTGTTCTTACCTTTTCTCACAGTGACTGGTGAAGCCTGCTGTTTTGTTGGTCCTACCAAGGAGACGCTGACCTGTGCCCCCTCGGGCCCGTACCCCCAGAGCACGGCCCTCTCTGGAGACTTCTGTAGTACCATGTGGTCTCCATAATAGGAGGCAAAGCGCAGGGTCCCAGCTAAACAAAGAACATTATTCCCTATTAGTCTAGATCATTCCTGAATCAAAGTGTTATGAAGAATATAACTCCTGCCAACATATGATAAAGACACAGGTCAAACACAGGTCAAACTGTTGTACTCAGGAAGCAGATGAAACTGATCTTTGGCTGCTGTTGCAAAGGGAAGTGAAACTGCAGTACGGTCCACTTCAAACACACACTGGTGCACTGTACTCACCAGAACCGTGAAGAGAAGCTAAAATGATAAAAACAACACACCGTGTTGTTGCCATCACACGAAAGTCAGCGACTGGGTGACACTCGCAGACCCAGCAGGCGAATTCACACTGGATCCAGACGTCGACCCTGCGGAATGACGTCCTTCTGGCCTACGTACAGTGACGTAGATGACGACGTGCAGCCGACACGCACGCACTCCCCTAAGTCGAGGTGCGAAGTGTGAGCGTGTGAATTCAGAGTGAATTCACTTAAAATCCAAATCATCAAGGATTTTTCAATCGAGGATTTAATCTTATTGAATCAGGATGTGGAAGCAGCGCTTCTGCGTCAAACCTTCAAAATAAAAGGAGGAAACATTCAGACTGGGTTCTGTCACAGCAGGAATGACAGCTACAGACAATAGGAATAATAATATATAGTTAAGAATACAGCTCTTGTGTTTTACCATCATATGTATATTTTATATATTACCTGAGCCATAGCTACAATAGCACAGATTTAAATTCTTTTTGTATCCTTTGGATATGTGGGCTATAAATGTATTGTTCTCTATTTAACTCAATTGTTGTGTATTGTCTTTGCTGTATTAAAAATGCAGCCCTTTTAATACAAACCTAAGTCTTTGTTTTACTATTGTGTTGAATCACAAGAAGGAAACATGGAAAAGCAGTTGATCCACAGTTTTGTATGGAAATGTGCTGCGTCTAAAAAAAAGATCCTGAAAAGGACACTCTATCTTTACTGCACCTGCAAGGTTTGTTAAAGGCAAAGTCATTGTTAACTTGAAGCTTGCTTTAACTGCAAAAGTACAAACACTTTGTCTCAAATCAGTTCTTATTCATTCATGGTAAAATATAAACATCTAAAAGAGAAAAAGCAGAACACAACAAGAAACTCGAGTCAATCTTATTTATACAGTCCAAAAGCACCAATATTTGGATTTACAATCTGTACAGCACAGCATCCTTTATTCCTCTGATAAAGAACAGCCACAGTAATCTCTTGTAAACTTTAAAACCTGTTAGTGTGATTACATATTTCCTCAAATCTGGCCCTCAGATTAGCCAAAGAGTTTTCTACTGTGAGGTAAATCCTTAGGAAAGCCAAAGTAATTAACTTCTATGGAGCAAAACAACAGGATGAAAAATGAAAGCAGGTGTAACATTAATTATCCAACGGCTTACCAGTCAGGTAATTATTTACTGAAGCATTTTATGCATTTGCCTGCAAGACAAATTGATTCCCTGTATTCTGTGGGCATGTTGTTTAACACAAAACATATACAGAGAGGTATATATGTGTATAGAGAGTAGAATGGGGAGGCTACCGGGAGGAGCGTAAAACAACGGGGCCCTAAAACAGAGAGCATAAATACTATATATATTAACGAAATGGATTTATAGTGAGGCAGTATGACTGCTTTTCATGAGTATTGATAAAGAACCACATAAAGTCGTTTTCCCTTTGCATTTGATAAGTTGCTTTACCATAAACCACTTCAAAGGCTGGTGATAATTAAAATTTGAAACTGCGGTTTTATCTTAATTTAAACTCATGGCTCAGGGTACATTTGTTCAATATACCAACTCTGTCACCATTACTGTGCATCAGACTTACTAGTGGATACTTTTTTTCTTATTAGTCTTTGTGCATTCTACATAGTTCCTTCTTAATTTCAGTTTCCCAGTCTTCACCCTCCTTCTTGAGCATGGTTGTTAATTGACATGGTAAATCCTACCACTTTCTTGTTAGAAAATCTGTGCAAAACCTCTCGCACAGAAGCGCTGGAACATATACCACTTCAAACATAATGACAAGAAAGCAATGAAGATTAAGGTGAGTGTTTGGGAGAAAAAAAAAGACAATTAAACTCCATCATAGAGTGTATGATGTGCAGTATGGAGTGTAATTGTCTTTACTTCCTTGGCCATTGCATTATCCAGACACCTGTGATCATAAACACCCATATGGAGATGTATTAAAATTGTCAATTCGTAAAGGAAATTAAATTTTTTACATGTAAAAGTTTCAAATACATGTTGAAATTTTCAATACATTTTTTCAACATGTCTAAATGTGGACAGGTGCTGTTAGCATGCTCCTTGTGTGTACAGCAACAGCCCAGTTCTTTAGAGAACAATCCAATGCATCACAGTCATTCTTATGTATTTATTTATTGATAAAAAGAAATTACTTACCTGCACCTCAATATGACTGACAAGCAGTATCGCACATCAAGAAGACAAATGACACTCGGAAACAGCATTTTATGCATACCTGACAGGGACGTGACAGACAAAACAGTACCTTGTCGAGCTCCTTTTCAAATGACGCAACCAGTTCACAATTCCCAAGTAACTAATTAACTAATACTGTACTGACTCACACATGCACTCGATGCAGCAAAGATCAATGCAGAGGTACAGTACATGCATCTAAGTGTCTTTGTGAAAAAAACATAGAATAATTTGTCAATATCAGCAGCTCCAGATTAGTTATTGACTTATGATTCTGAACTGAAGTGACAGTGTATTTCCTAACATTAACATTTCAAAATTGCCACTTCACATCCAAGCTAGTGCTCAAATTAGAAATTGGGTTGAAAATGTCCATATCTCGTCTAGTGATCCGTCGAATGGACTCTAGCCCGTCAACTCTCTTACTCTTTCTTTTTTTTTTTTTTTTTTACCTGTACCAAGATTGATGACTCCTGTCTAGGGCCTTCATAGGTATCTTAACACACTAGGTCATCCATCATGTGATAAATCTTATGAATTAGAGCCTCTCTTTAAGTCACTCAGCAGCCATTAGGTCCATGACATCAGCATGCCATTTTCCACAGTCTACTGACTGCCTCATGTTTTCTTACTCAATTTTCCCCATTTACAGTATACAAAATAACCCCCTTAAGAACAATTCTACTGTAAATTCACTCAAGAATCACTAGGTTTGTTTTGCAAAGTGCTAATATAAATGAAAGCAATATAATTATCATTAGTTTCACTGGTAACAGGAAAAACAGCTTTGTTTGCCCAGGGATCGCCCAGAATCTACCTGCCCAGCTAAAGCTCACTTTTCAGGCTAAATTTAATATGTTTAATATATACAAAACCAAAGTGTGAAAAATACAACTTTCTTTCAGTTGGTTTTCTTCCTGGGCCTCCTTTCATGGAGAACCACTATACCATGCTTTTGCAGAAGTTTTCATTGCTTCATTTTTAAATAATCTAGTATGCCTTGCCTTTTTCCAACATTTAAATCTGTCCACAGGTTGCATTATTTTAGTGCTTTTATACTCTACCAGTTCCCAAAGCACTTTTCAATGTTGTTGTTCACACACACACACACAGAGGACATTTCTTTATTTAAATAGGCTGAATGACTGATGATCTGATTGAGCTGAAGTGAGTTGTATTTAATTATACAAAGAGATACGTCTCCCCGTGTGTCCCCGTCATAGTTCATGGCAAAACAAAGGCATATTCACTCTAAGAATATGACATAAACATAATGTATAATATCTTTTTCTGCAGATGAGACAAACAAGAGCTGGATGCATGCAGACATGAATGGAATGAAGTTGGTCCAGAGAGGAATGGAGTAATCAGTCTGGTTGAACTACAATAAACAGCCTAAAGCATATTTTAATTTCAAGGTGCATGTCTGTCAGTAACGAAGAGCATACTGTATATACGTAGACTATTTCTCTTACTGATGCCACACACTGTACATATAGAAGACAAACACAGCAGCAGTCGTGTTGGAGTCTTCACAATCTTCTCAGGACTTGCAATCATATTGCAAACCGAAATACTGTACACAGAAATGGACTCCCTTTAGACTCATAATGAATGGGTAACCAAATTGACAATACAAAAATGATCGCAAAGCAAAATGTAAAGGCTATAACATTATTAATGACATTTTGTGTTTCAGTGGCAAGCCATTAGATCATAAAACATACACCACATAGGAGGCCCGAAGCCTGGGAGGAACAATCTGTGCTGAGTGTCATTTTAATAGATGAGAATATTTGGCTCATCAGCTATTGTGATTTTTGTTTTGAAGCAAATAACTCAAATAAATCAATACACCAAACTTATTTCAAGAAGCAGTGATAGTTGCAATTTGATAGCACTGTCGCATTTGCAAATATATACTGTCATCAAACGGGCAGCATTACTAAATTACTTCATTTATCATATGTATTTAGTAAATTAAAATAAAGTGACATTGTTTTCAATACATAGTTTATTTTGTGTGTTAACGTTCCAGACATGCTGTGTTGCCAAGATAAAAAAAAGAAGAAGAGGTAAGGCTATAGTTCTTTGACGTTACCAGTTGGATTAGATGACAGCATGTATCTTTATAGACAATACACACACTTTAATCAGTCCATATGCAATTAGCTTCTTGTTGACATTTCCTGTGAATCATTATGTTATCTTATATACCTGCTGTTCCGCATGACTAAATTGTGGAAAATATGAGGATGTGTATTGAGCTGTGCCAAGATTAGCAAGATTATCAAAGCACATTCATACATTCATTTTGTGGTTGTACTGTGAATGTGCACATGCACACTGTAAAAAAACAGCAATGTCCAAATCTTTGAAAACCAACCTGAAAACATTTCCACAGCTCCTTCATTAATAACAGGCTGCATCAAATACACTGACAAGTGAAGCATTCAATGCCATTCGCCTCTAAAATAACTGTGGCATGATAAATTGGTGTAAAGCCTGCTGAGGCTGTCATCTACCTTTTAAAATGTTGGCTGTGTTTTTATTTTGACCCACAGGGGCCATTACAGTGAAAATGTCAGATGGATGCTGGACATGCTTCAGTGCAGCAGGTGGCACTATCATGACAGTGAAATAGGCACGCCTTGTCTATTTTGACGAGATGTGGTGATGAATTTAGCACAAGGATTCTGTTTTTCCACTTTATGGAGAGATGACATATGAATATTTTTTGTGGATCTAGTATATGTAAATACTAGATCCTGCTTATAATGGCTTGGTTAAGCTCCCTTTCCTAACAGTGTGAAATCACTTTAACATGATTGCTGGATACAGCAGCAAGAGCCGAGATATTGAAGCACTGTACAAGAGCACATAGTCATTTTGAGTTTTATTTATTTTTTTGCTAGCCTTTTCATATGAATACATTTCTTAATAAAAACAACATGAAGCAGCAGGAAGTGTAATACAAAATATGATATTCGTACATGATGTAGTGTGATCTACAACATCTTCTCTCTCAGTTAGTAGTAGTAGTAGATTCATACTGAGGAAATTAAAACCATGAAATAGCACATTTAGGATTGTGTATTAAGCCGAAAAGTGTGAAAACATAAAATATGTTTTAAATTGTAGATCCTTCTAAACAGCCACTTTTCACATAGATAACAGCTTTGCACACGTTTGGCATTCTCTCACACATATGGTTGTTATATCCTCACAGTAACATTGCTCTGAACGTGAATGTATAACTCACTTTATTAATGGATAAAGAATAAATTTGAGTATGTATACTTAATGACCTGTTTATGACAGTATGATGCACTTAATAATGTCTTTGTCTCCATTGTCTTTGCATAACCTAGTTTATGAGGCTGCCTTGTAATTCAATATTTATTACAAAATTATAGCTTGGCTGCTATATTTCGCAGTTTCTATGAATATTAATGATGACGAAAATTGCACACCTGCATGTGTCAAAAAGCATAGCTACCTCATAGAAGGATGTCTATTAGAATCATACTCTCTATCTCTCTGTGTAGCACAGGAGAAGCAGGGGAGCTGTTGCAGCTTATCAGCAGTAATCATATGTCTATCTGGGCCTACTGACATGTCAGGTGAGCAGAGTTTGCAGTTTACGGTGAAAATAAAATGATGCTACAACTCACAATTCACACTGCACTCGAGCTAAGAACTGAGATCAGCAGGAATAATTGCCTCCAACTCAAATCCTTGATGAGTTAAGGGCAATGAAGTCCCATTGTGGCAGAGGTCAGGCACTGGATGAAATTAGCTGAGTATTTCCAATTTTACCTTAGACTTAAACTCCCTCTGTTTAAAGTCAGGGTCATATACTCCTGAACCCTTTGCAGTTTCTTCTTGCTTGAATGCTCAAGAGGCTGGTGGAGCAGTTTCCTTTATATTCAATCAAACCTGAGGGACGTGTTAACAGTGTAGTGTAAAGAAAACACACCCTTTGACCTGTATCGCCTAGAAAACTTTCAAGATGAATAAAGTCTGTGAGCGTGTCGTTTTTATGATACAAATGTGCTCCTTAAAGTCAAACTCTGTCAACACCGCATGCTTTGGATCTTTGGATGTATGCTTCATAAAGTGATTCAAATTTAATACTGTGCAGCATGGAGAGATGCACAATTTTAAGGCTGCACGGTGAAAGCCGTCGTTTTTAATTTACAAAGTGAAAAATTCACTCCCTGCTCACACAAATTTCTCTCCCATTTCTGGTGAGATGAGATGGGAGTACGATGCAGAGCAAGAGAGGAAGCAGGGATGTTAATGGCTTTATCTTAGAGACTGACTTTGAACTGCATATCGCGTAAAAGACATCTTATCCCTCACACTCTAGCGTTTTTGTTTGTTTAATCAGTTCCCAACAAGCTTCAGTGATTTGTTTTTATTGTAAATGAAATTGTCACTGAGGCAAGGACACTCACATTTATAAATGAAACTGAAGATTTATGGATGGATGGCCGCCTAAGCTGCTTACACGTAGACTAGCTATCAATCCTATGCAAATGTGTGAGCACAATGTCCATCTTAATATTCCTCAGTATGTAATAAATATACAAATGTAACAGAAGACAAATGTGTTAAGAGATGAATGATGTTTAACATAAAAATGCCTGATGAATTTAGTTAACAAAAATATCAGGATCACACTATAACCCCTTGAAACTGTCTTTAACAGTATGTTTTGACATACATGCACACCTGTATTCCTGTTTTCTTTTGACTTGTATCCTCCAAAAAAGAAGGAGAATCAAACCTAAGCTTTGATTCATTCATTTTTAGCTTCTAAACTCACAAAGAGCTGCTAATGAGGACCTGAACAGCACCACGCTATTATCGATGCACCTGCAATTTGAAAGCCAAGCAGTGTCAAAATAATGAACCGCATAGAAAGAAAAACGAAACTTTTGTTTGAAAAACTGAACTGTTTATGCTCATGGCTTGAAATTGTTATGACGTGATATAGGCAACTCAAGTTAAAGGTAGAGTTATAGGGTTTGTTGGGTTTGCTGTATAATTCTGTAAGGCCTTGATATTGAAACGCACATGGAACCATGCAGAAAAAGCATAGTAACCTACCATATCTTCATCTATACAGAATAAAACAATAATGTGTAAGCCGAGGCTCTCATTCATCTTTGTTTGTTCACTTTTCACGGTGGCTCCAGCACAAACCAAATCATCCACACACACACACACACACACACACACACACACACACACACACACACACACACACACACACACACACCCCACAATAGAAAATACTGATGTGACACTCCTTTTAAGACAACGGCTTGTTACTCTAATCAAAGTGTCACTCCTGCTGCTAAGGCGGCCTGGGGCAGACACAGTGTCTATCATTCCTCCAGGATTGGCTTCTTTTTCTATTTGATTCAGTGAAATAAAATGTGAATTAGAGACACAGATTAAAATAAAAAAAAATATATAAGTAACCAGTCAGTAAAACATAGGCTATGTAAACATTTTTAAATACATAACATGGTGGATTTTACCTCTAACCATAAAATGAATGTGTTATTTTACACCAAGATGATAGCATAGCATGATTCTCCATTTTAAGTTAAAAATGGCAGCTAAACCTTGAAATGCACTGCTCACTATATTTTACAAAAATAACAAAGTTAATTTAATTTTAAACCTTTCCTTACACTAAATTCAGTGGGAAACAAATTAGCCAACAATCGAAAGTCGAAACAATTGGATTGTTGTTTGAAATGTTTATTTAGGGTTTCTGTACAAACTAGTAACTTCGTTGTGTACCTTGATATTGTATCTTATCCGAGGAGAAATGTCATGCTTGGGATATAAAGATTATTTGCCTCACAACAGCAAACAATGATAAAACAATCAAAACTCACAGAGGAATGGAAGTCATACTACACTTACTGTATATAAATGATTCATGTGCTTTAGCTTTTCTCATATCTCTCAATAGTTCATCATCCAATTCAATTCTGTTATAGTAAAGTATGTTCCCGGAGAGAAGAAGAAAACCAGCAGCTGGGTATAATGAAACAAGATTTAGTCACGATCACACTGAGAAAATCCCTGCATTTATGCCCAACACAGCACCAACACTTCATCTTGGCTACGTGGTAGTGCTATCATGTATGAGCGTTCCACAAGGAGAGATTGGCCATCATACACCAAATGAGGGGGAATAAGAGGGTTGATTTCCATCTAATGAGTGCAATCCAACTCAGAAGGAAGACTGTGATACCTGAAGGATATGAGTCGACTCATATCCAGCAAGAAGCTTCACACGTAACAGTTTACATTCATTAAAGCACCGTGATGACATAACAAGAAACTAATAAAGATAATATAATACAAAGGTGGTTGTAAATTTCAACACTTTTCATTTTTCATTTTTCAGCAAGCAGCTTTCTTAGTTTTCTGTAATTAGCACAACATGGATCAAATGTTTTTTTTAATGCTCCTATTAGAAACAAGCGAGCACTACATTGGTACATGCCAGATGTGGTTGATCTGTTTAATGACTATGAATAATGTTATAAGCAGACAGACAGCAAAATCACAAAGAGTAAGCAAGATGTTTATTGGGGAATACTTTCAGCAGCAGACTCATATGCATTTGGTGCTTTAGTGAGTGTGTGGCAGTGGGATGGCACGTGTGGGACCAGCGCACAGTAATTAAAGAACACAGGTACATAATGATTCTGCAATGCTTTGGAAGATGACTATACAATTTAGGGAACTATAAATGTTCAAAAAGGATTTTGCTGTTAGAAACTGAGACGTGTGGGTCGTTAGGTTGTTGTTGTCTGCTTGACTGCATGCTGTCAAGAAAGATGTATTGTCTTACTAAATGGCACATCTCAAGCAAGAAAGACTCAAATTTGAATGTGTTTACTAGTTTATTTGTAGATATTTCTAACAAGTGGACTTTATCAGATTGTCTTATATCTTCCTTAACTAGACTTTAATTTGACACAGCAGAGATCATCAAATCATCATGCTGTCACAGAACAATGTTGCTGCACTACAGTGTGTCTAATTCCATTATTATGACAGCAGCGTTGTGAGAGAGGTCTATTTTCAGCTGTGATGATCAAGTAATATTCCCGGCTGCTGGTTCAGTAGCAGTAAGGAGCACACTAGCACAATGGAGAGCGACAACCCACATATTGATATTTACCATTCTGTGTTTTTGCCTCCCACTGATCAAATGAAATTCACTATGCACACAATAAAAGGGGAAGGTTTATTACACTGGCCCAATACTGGCAACAATGACTCAATGTTTTTTACCACATATAAAAAAATGAAAACCTATCATAAAAATAGCTGCTAATAATCAATTTTTCATTTGTAGGTGTGCATGCACATGCAGTGCATTTGGTGCAGTGCATTGCTGAGTATCACTGTTCAGAAAAGACCATTATTTGAGCAGCTGCCATTAGTGGAGCCCATTCAAGCTCATGCTATCAGTGGCTGATAAGCAGATTAGCAGAGGGGTGGGGGCGACGCTGAGAGAGGGGCTCTTGCTTAGATAATGTGCCAGCATCTTTTAGCGGTGTGAACCGCCAAGGCTGATAATGAAAAGCAGCTACTAACCAAAAGGCTCCAAATCAATTTACAGATTTGGGCACATTTAGGAGAGTGCAGTGAAAAGGTAAATGGGACGATTACTGTGGCTGTCTGAGCAGATGAGAATGGGAAGTGAGTCAGCTCTATTGGACAATTTTCTGACATACAGAAAAAAGAGATGACTTTACTTAATGTAGCAGGACACACATAAGCTTTTTCACAAAACAAGATGGTAAAGCTGGCAGTATCTTCAACAAAAGAAAATTATAAAAATGTTTCAAGCGAAATGATGGCAGACAAGCAGAAATTATTATGTGTCCTTCTGTGCTGTTATGAGCCAGTCTCCTTTACTACCATTATAATCCACCACTGCATGCATACTTATCTAAGTACAAATACTTTAGGAATTTAGCTTAAAAAATATATAAAACAATATCAACTATAGCTCAAAATCATATTCACATACATGGTGATAACCTGCGAGACCCATTGTTCTCTCCTAAATCAGAAGATTGAGAAACTCCAGCTTGAGTAGTCAGCCGATATTGGTTTTACAATGTCTGATGTGCTAATTCCATTCAACAAAATGCAGCACAGTCCACAAAAGTCTATCATTCATCAGTCAGGCAGCACAGCCAACCCTGTTAGATTCCTATGTTGTCTTTTTTCTTGTATAAAATTAAATAAGGACTTTCTACTTTAGTTTCTTATGTTAAATTTCTCTCTGTCTCCTGCTCTCTGTACCTTTCTGCAGGTATTCAGGTGCAGGTACTGTCGCTACCAACAAATCTGTCCAGTGTCTTGTCTATTGCTTGTTGTTGCTCTTCTTTTCATTCTTTCCACTCACCCCAAACAGTGGAATCACCCTAAGTCTGGATCTACTGGAGGACTTGTTAAGGGGAGTTTTTCCTCTCCCTTGTCACCTAGTGTTTGCTTAAGGGGGGATTTATTGAAATTTCTATATAAATCTAAATAGTTGTAACAATTATCTAGATGAAAACTAGACTTTTTAATTCTGTAAAGTCTTAATCTTCCATTACATTATATTACTATGAGATTATTTGTGATTTGGCGCTATATACATAATGTAATTCATTCAAAAAATACATAAACATTTATTATTATTATTATTATTGTTTTGGCAATTTACACTACAGTTACTTTCTCGTTTGGTTGGTGTCCTTGTTAATATACAACATCTACAGAAACAATGCTCCATGTTACTATAAATGTATCTGACACATTGCAGTGTGACAGTTACACTAACAAATGACTCTTGTAATGTGTAGACGTTTCAATTGAGAGATCTGCCAGGCTGCTAAATCTCTCTAATGACTAAGTGGAGCCATAACACACACACTGATTGGATATTATAACAAAAGACAGCAGGAAGACAGGATGACTACTTGGTCCCATTCCAGCCATCTGGATTCACCTTGAAAGATAAAGCTGAAAACAGCAAGACACACACACACATACTGAGAGAGAGAGAGAGAAACATAGAACAATAAAACCAACTAATCATCCAAACTACTCATTTAGTCAACTACACACGCTTCACGCATTACGATCAGTATGCAAATGTACTAAAGGTGATAATACACTTCACTATGCTATCTGAACTTGGTAACAAAACATCTTTTGTGTGACTGGATAAATGTCCATCCAACGATGAGCCAGAAACACTTATTTTATGTTTTATTTTGGAAAATACCTTATTATTTAAGGTTACATGATATTGCTGTAACTATGTATTTAACGTAACATAAGAAAAACAGTCTTACAATTACTTGGATGAGATTTTAAAAATGTTGCAGCTAATGACATACTAATGTTACCAACACAAAGACAGATCCACCTTTTCTCTCTCCAGTCTCATTTTGTGGTTTCCTCAGACTGTCATTATTAACTTGTGGGTTACAATTATGAAAAGTTACCTTGTTGTAACAAATGAATAAAAAAGTATGATAAACAAAATTAACTTAGACAAACGGACAAAGACAGATCTGCTGTGTGCATTTGCATTTCCCCGCAGTGATTTCTAATCTGCAAGAAAAGCTTTTTCACCAAGAGCTTAAAACATCACAGACAGGGAGTCAGATGAGGCAATTTTGTGAGCTGCAGTTTGTTTTTAGCTTTGCAAATGCACAAATTTCACAAGTTGATGAAATGCAGAGCACACAGACTGAATTTCTGAGTCCCAGTGCTGACAGATTTGTGAAAATCAATCTTTGGTGAATGAAACTGGTGAAAATTAAACTAAAATCTAGTGACTCATACCTGATTGTGTGTGGAATACATGTGGGCCACTGAGCCACTTAAGCCAAATCTAGCCAAACCAAGTGTAATTTGCAGCTCTGCACCATATTGTCACTCACTTGCACAGTTTGTACTTTTAAGCATAACTGATTTTAGTACAACACAACACCTTTTACTGCCCCACATTAACAACAGCAACAATGTCCCTTCGGGGACAGAAAATCCTTTATCTGCATCCGTGCAGATCTCTGTTATATTGTCTGCATCAATGGGTTCTTGCATGTAGAGCATGACCAAGCAATGGGTCATTTCAAGCACTGTTTTTTTTAGCCTCTTATCTCTTTGACTTTGGCTGTTTAGTAGGAATTATGAGCTTTGATAGTGACCTTTTTAAAGTTCACCAAATTTCTGATGCAGTTGGATGCGAAACATTGATTCGTCTCACAATAGTCCTTCCCACTGTTTACCACCTGATGTTGTTCTCTCGCAAATTAAACCTATCAAACACGAAAGCTTTAAACTAATAACCAATGGTGACACACTCGAGTTTTCTGTAATCTCCTGCAGCCAGTCTAATTTTATATGTTTCCTCAGAAGGTTATATTTGACATTTTGACAGTTTGACTCATGTGGCTGTCTGCAATGTTGGAAATGTAAATTACGCCATGCAGAGGGAAATATACATGGCTCATTTAATCACGTTCAAGTCAGAAATATGATTTGCTTGTCCATCGGGTGAAATGCAACAAAAATGCATTTCCTGCTTTGAGCATGTTTGTCTGGAAAAAGATGACGATGGATTTCATAAAAACAGGCCTACAGCACAAATCTCTCTCTGCTGTTGTTTAATAAAAGCCGATAAATGGTTGTGGCAGTAACATATTTTAATCATTTGTCCATAATGACAAAGCTGGTGAGCCTTACTGAGAGACCAGTTTCGTTGATGAAACCTGTTTTGTGTCCATTGATGTCTCCAAGCTGAACTTATTGTGTTGTTAAACCTTGATGGTACAAGCAAATTACACTAAACTAAAAGAAAGAACAAAATAGCAAATGATTAAAAGGTATATCTAGTTGATCAGACAATGCACTGCATAAATTATCCTCGTTCTGTAAAAGCCATCTGAGAAAAAGAATGCCAGTGTTTTTGTTTCAAGGCAAGACCTAAATGAACAAAACAATTTAAATATATTTTTGAGCTTGGAAGCCACAGGCCTCAGACGCGAACTAGCTCTCCTTCTTAGCTGTAATAACCAGCTGTTGTTGATTGAACGACAGTGCCTAGAGGAGTGTGCAGGCAGATGCTCTGCTGACATGGAGAATGACAAACACTGTCTGCCACCATCTGAGTCACTGCAAATGTATGCACTGACACACATACACACACGTACAGCTCTCAGCTGGGACAGTAATTGTCCACCAGATCAAATGAATGCGAACAATTACAACAGAGCCTCATCAACAGAACCTCTAGTCTTCCACAGTGCCATACAAGGACCAGGCTGTGGTGCATCACTGAACGACACAGTAATGAGCGAGTGATCTGGAGAGGTTTGTTTGATTTTGATAATAAGCTGCTTAATGTGACTGAGTGGAACAGCTGCATTCTGCAGTATTTACATGTTTTTAAACCTGACTGTAAAAACCACAACTCTAAATTATGAGTAATTACATTGAATCATGTCTCAAAAGTTCACTTTTGATGTAGGTGTGCATGCATATATTCAAGGGTCGCAAGATATAACAACCCAAACGAACGTAAGCACTCACCAGGCTTTGATCATAGATGATAGACACAGGTCAGCCAATACCAGGAGCCCCACAGTGGGTGGGTTATGAGCGTGGCTGTGTTGCAAATATCAAGTGGGCTTTCTTTTTGAAGAAGACCATCAGTTGTTCGGTCGGAATTGCTAGCTGACGAGTGACTCTGATGAATGACTAAAAAGTTCTCTTTGATATTGTTGTAAAGCTTTTGATCAAAGGTCAGCATGGAAAGACTGCATTGTAATTGCTACCACACGGGTTAGTTAAAAAAAAAAAATGCAATTAAGTTAAAATTAGATCACCATGATACAGTGCTGTATCAGTTACTGTAATTGAGTTGTGTAGCAGTTCATCACTACTGGGTTACATTCTTAAGTCATTTTCAACACTCACAAACATAGACATAAATAATACACAAATTCATTTTAAAGTCTACTGCCTAAAAACATGTAATCAGTTAGTAGTATTACTAGTATTACTGTTACCGTGTGATGTACAACTGTCCTGACTACTTTATTACAGCATGAAATAGCAGTGACTTTATATGTGTTCATCTTATACACTCAAAGCGCTCCTTCACAAAAATCTGTCAAGTTTAATAATACAGTTTATTTAGTTTATTATAATGAAGTCACAATGGACAAAGATGTCTGGATACCTCAGGTCTGTAGCTCCAGCTTATGTAGATTACACTGGAGTCACCGATAACTGCTGATAATCAGTCACGCAATATCAGGTGATGTAGGGAGTGTTGTCAAAATCAGGTTTGACAACACTCAATACAGAAGTATGTTCAGAATCTTCTTACATTTAGATTTAGAAAACATCATGCATAGAGTTTTATTTATTCATTTATTTATTTATGTATTCTACCTTTCAAAGCAATAAAGGTTGCAGCTAGAGCTACTTTCTATATTTCTGAAAACCACCTCAGGGCCATTGTTAGGGTCAGAAAGGTTTAAACTATTGAGTTTTGCTACATAAGTACGGTGTATTTGGAATTAAAAGGCACGATAAACTCAGGTGGCTTGAAATCCATAACATAGCCATTCATTTTCACTGCTGCTAACTTAGTGGCGTAAACAGAAAGAAACAGAATGATGTCTCTCACTTCATTGGTATATAATTTTCTTTCTTCTGCTTCTTTTTTCAACAGTTTCTGCTCTCTCTGTTTGACGATTTAGGGCTCAAATAAAAAAAGAAAAATCTACCCTGGATTCACCTGATATTTCACTATGAGGTGGATAAAGATACAGTAATATCATCAGACTGTGAAACAGAGCAAATGTCACTTTTTAACTTTAAGAATGTAAATCTGAGATCCACATGCTAACTGATCCACATACTAACTGATCCACATACTAACTAATATCACAGTGGCTCATATGTGGTCTTTATGATCAAGATTTGTTGATATATTGATGTAAATGCACTAAACAGTAGAATGATGTAATCAGGTACAGATCCACTGATAATCTGATTTTTAATAGTTCGCTTCATGAAGCCGAAAGGTCGAGGGTTTGCTTTTGTACTTTATGTAAATTCTGTCAGTGAATCAGGAAACCTTGCCAAGTCTTGAGAGTCAAATAACTTCAATCTGTGCAGTAATTAAATAACTGAAAAGTTATGAACAGCTGCTTATTCAAACCCATAACGATGTGCTCATACATTTGATTCCCTTTTTTACTGACACTTTACCTGTTATTGACCAAACACTGAACAGGAACTCTTGAACTCACTGTAACTCTTATGTGATGTCTGTTTCAAAGTTTACTAAAACAAAATGTTTTATCAATGTATTTCTTAGCCTGAGAATGATTTGCCTTACCTTATTTTTTGTGAGAATCATTTATAACCTATTTACAGAATTTCAGTACACAATGTGTATGTACAGTAAATAAATAAAAGATTTTTTCCATGTGCTCCCACATCACCAAAACACCCTGACCCCCAAACTACTCTCACCCAGTACATATTTAGAAGGACACAAATTCAATTTTAATAAAAAACTAATCACTGACTGGCAACCATGTTGCATTTTAAGCACATGAAAGTCATGTCTTATTTATCATGTTTACTCTTATGTTCATATATGAACTAAAATATCAACATAACACCAGGGTTAAATAGTAACTGTTTAACGATATTTAAAGTGCATTGCTTAAAGTGCAAAACACCAGCTGGGAAGCAGAATGAAGTGGGGGTTGGCTTCTTGGATGGTTGGAGGCAGAACATGAAAATACCATAAATTACTAAATAAATTAGCTTTGGATGAAGTTAATTTGCTGTAAAATTTTACCAGTAGATCAATGACAGCTCACTGTGTTGCAGTGTATATTATCAACCTAAACAGTTATCAGTACTAGTAGTTACTAATTACTGTAATTTGAATTTAAATTCCACTGAATTATTTATGCATGATAAACTTCTTCACTAGACTGCACTGTACTAATGATTTACTCAGGTATTATAAATTATTTGTTAAACATTTCATTTTCTAAGCACCTGTTTGTACAGGCTTTAGCAGCTTTTACTCACAATACTGAAACTATTCCTTATAGCCTTCCCTCCAAAAGTATTGGAAAAGTGAAGCCAGTACCTTAATTTTTGCTGTAGACTGAAAACAACAATGTAGAAGACAGCATCTTTTGCTTGAACTTGAACAAAAGTGTGACAGGTGTGTTTTGTTGCCTAGGTGTGTCCTATTACACTGACTGTTCAAACAATAAATAACACTGAGTGTCAGATTTGTTTATTGCCTGTTCAGACTGCATTTATAGTTAAGAGAAGTAATCAACATGAAAACCAGAGAGATGTCTATGGTTGAAAACAAGCAATTGAGGAGCTGAGAGAAGATAGAAAATCAATCAGAGCCTTTCCACAAACATTGGCCATATGTCAGTACAACCATTTGTAAGGTCATGAAAGAGAAAGAAACCACTGGCGTACTAAGTAACAGACGTTGACTAAGGAAGACACCAGCAGTTGCACGCAGGCTTGATGCAGTTATTGCAAAAAATATTTCATTTATAAATTTGCAACTAAATATTAAGTCTTATTCACTTCAAGCGCTGTTAAGTCTACATTTTCCAATACTTTTGCTCACATGAAAAATGGATGGATCCAAACAAAAGGTGTTATCTTCTAAGTTGTGTATTGAATCCAGGATCCTAGGGTTCTTTCAGAGAGAGAATCAGTCACAGCACTATGTTAAGCCATAGGCACTTTACCAGGAGTACTGGGAATATGATGCAGCAGATTCTATTTTCGGCCTCGGCACATGAGCCTCTATTGCCGGGAGGGGTGAGGAAACACAGAGCTGGCTGAAGGTAGAGCAGCTTCGTTACACACTTGGCTTGTATCCATCAACTCAGTTTAACTAATCAGCGTGCCACTTAATGAGGACAGATTACATTGTGGTCCCTTAACACAACATAGTTATTTCAATCATTTCACCTGACCGTACTGGAAAAACTATAGAAGACAGCAATGGGAGGTTATGTCAGCAAAACCAAGAAAGTGAATAACAGCAGTAACAGGAACAATTTGGAAAGAGGAGAGAGTGGTCAATGGATGACAGAACAGTCTAAGAATAGGAGATGACAGGACAAGGTGATAAAGGACAGGCCAATGGAAGGAGAGAGCAGCACTAGAGTAGTAGAGGGCATAAGCATGCAGAACTGAGACAGGATTGGACAGGATGAGGTGGGGGAGAACAGGACTGAGTCATCATTATGGTAATAGAGAGCGGTAGAGAGCGGCGGACAGCCAAACCACGCTGACTCACTCAAATGTACTTTCATAGCACACTGGAATGTCATAGCACACCACAGGGAGAGCATTATTAGACCAAGGTTAGAAAATACACACTATTCTTCATTTGTCAGCTTCAGGCCATCCCCCCTTTTTAGACTCAAAAAAAATGTTCACAGTCATGGGTCAAAGTGCTAGCACTGACACAGACATTTGCCAGTGAAGTGGTCATTGTGATTCTTGTAACAATTGATTGTTGATTTCAGAAAGGTGGACAAAAGCAGCCTTATTTATGAGTTTTATACTTATATTAGATGGTTACACATGACATTATAGCAACCAGTAAATGCAGCCAGCTAACTCATTGTGACTGTAATTGTTAACCATACCACTAGTGGGAGTAACCAACATCTTTCCTTGAACCTAACCCTAACTAACCATATTTATTTTAATTTTACATAGTCTTGTAGCAACTATGACTAAGGTCTGGTATACTTGCCACTGTAGGAGTGTCAGCAAACATTTCAAAGAGTCGTAGCCGGGGACAAATGACTGCGGGCTTTTTGGTTTGAGCAGATAAATACACTATTTAAACGTCCTCATGTGCTAAATAGTTTTATAAAGGCTAAAACAAGTAAACCAAATATGTACTGTTTTTGCCAGTCCTACAGATAACACACAAAATAAACTATACTATACTGTAAAGCCCTCTGCTGGGCTGTCCTGGGACCTATGACTATTTCTTTATCCAGTCTGGGAGGTGGGAAAAAAACCAGATGATGTCTCATGCTGTATAGAATATAAAGCTAAATTTTGATTTATTATATTATGTCATGTAAACAAGATTCAACTTAGATTTTTTTGTTTGATACAAAGGCTGTAATTGGAGTTTTGAGTTTTCATCTCTCCAGTGAAATTAATTGCTAAAAGTTGGAAAATGATTACCAATAAAAAGCTAGATGATAAAAGCAGTGAAATTGGAGAGTGCTGCATCTTTGTGAACTACTTACAAGGATATTTTCATAATATTTCTGCAAGCTCAGTTGGACCATCACTACTCTCCTAATGAGCTGCTAATGAGTGTGAAACAGAGTGTGAAGTGCCAGATGCAGTGCCCCTTTAACCTAATAACTCATAATTGTGGTTCATACTGTAAATTACAGCATCACATAAACTGATGATAATTGTCAATGAGATGCCTTAAGGGCTGTGCTACCCCACTTTGTCAATTAGCATACCTGATTTCATAACTGGATTCTCTTTGATGCAATCAATTTGGCGTCAGTATGCTGTTTTTACAAGAACAATGTGACATCAAAGACGGCAGAGAATAGCCTACATTAATGACATCAAAAGAAAAACTGAAAATGGAATAGAAAATAGGATAGAAAATGGTGGATGGAGCAATACAGCTATGGCTTAGTGTGGTTCATACGATAGCGTCTCTGTTTTTGTAGGTTTGTAACAATTCATGTACATTTAGTGACGCCAGTTTATGCTTAAACTCCTGCATCAATGCTATTTTTACACACTAGAAATATGTCTTGGCCACATTTGACATTATGCGAATATGTGGGACGTTGAGTCCCCTAGAACTAAATTAAACTTATATAAAATCCAATTTACTTTTTGCTCGCCATGGCCGCTGAATGACAGTAACTAACTGTGATCATTAATAATGGTTATTGAAGTTGGCTACTGATGGCCAAATGAGGCTTTCCACAGGCAATGAAGCTTCATAGCTATACTGCGCTTGTTTCACCAAAAGATTCATGACTCTAAGCCTCATTTAACGCAGTGTTCACTGTTGATAACTGCTGGTAAAAATAATGAAGATAAGAAAATTTAAAGTGAAAAGGGAGAAAATAAACCAAGGAAACAATGAAAAATGGAATATGTAAGTTCTAGGGGTATAAGAAAATGTCAGTACACTTGAGTATCTCAAGTATTGCATTGCGTGATACTGTATCAATTCTAAAAAACACTGTATCAATTTTTAACTAATATTTTAAATGCAAAAAACTTTTTTGAAGGAATTGTAATAGTACATTTCAATGTATGTCAGCATGTTTATGTAACGTTAAATTCTAAATGTGTTTTAACACCACTGCTGCTAAACTACTAATTCCAACCGTGCAAAAACATTAACATCAATACATTTCCTTTACAAACAGTTGATTACATGCAAAATTAAACCGATTTAAACCGGCACATGTTTATAATTCAAGTGTTTTTCAAACCTGAACTAGGAGACAATAAAGTTGTTGCATGGATATCTTTAAAAAGAATGAAGTTGTGCTGTGTCCCTGCTGTAACATTATTATTACTGCTGAATGCATTACAGATTTTCTCTTTATAATTAAAAAGTTTAAATTACTTTTATAAAAGAGAGGAAAAGAGAGGGAAGCTGAGTTAAATGGGCCCCAGTTTCTGATTATAATAATACTAGATGTAATATATGATGTGAAAAACATATTTTTCAGAGGTTTTGAGCATTGATAGAGAAGGCACAGTTTATTTTCTTTATTCAGCCACCACTAAAATCCATGTACTGTTGACGTACCCAACAATACTCTCTTGAGTTGTACAGTCTTACAGCGGTTGGTATGACATATCTGCTGTAACGCTCCTTTCTACACTGAGGATGTTTCATTCTGCAGCTGAAAGAGTTGCACAGAACCTCCACTGTCTGATGCAGCGGGTGAGATTAGATATTATCCATAATGGATGTCAGCTTGGCTAGCATCCTCCTCTTACCCACCTCCTCCAAAGAGTCCAATGGGCAGCCCAGGACAGAGCTGGGCCTCCTTGTTTAGTCCATTCCTGTCCAGGTCCGTACTGCCTGCACCACAGCAGACTTCAATGTAGTGGACAACTAAAGCTATGACAGAGTCATAAAAAGTCCTCACTCAAAGCTGTCCACCATCTTTCGTTTAAGCACAGGTGGTTGTGCTCACACCGGTCCACAACGTCCATGATGATGTTGACCTGTACTCCAGCTCATTGCCCTCAGACACACAGCCGACAATGGCTGAGCCATAAGGAAACTTCTCTGAGATGGCAGCTGCTGGTGTTGTATGTAAAGTCTGAAGTGCATAGGGTAAAAGCACTGTACTCTGGGGGACCCCAGTGCTGCAAGCTAACACCTCGATGGAAACATGACTTGTTGTGTGCTATACTGAGAAGAATTGGAAACTATGCCCTATGCTGGATGCTGGTACTGTTCCACCATGTCTGTAGATTATTCTTGAATTTTAAATGCCAACCTTGCTTCCATTACAGCAGCATAAACATACTTAAAGGTTGAATGTGACCCAGGTCTTTAGAAGTCAGTCATTACAGATTTCAGGTCTGGTGGCTGTCGACCTTTTCAGGTGTAACTTCTATTAAAGCCTGTGTGAGTCATTTTAGGACATTAAGATGCTGCTGTTGTCATTTACAAACGGAGCGATCTTCAACAAAAAGAGCTACTGCACATATGCGGGCAGGTGAGAATGGGGGCTGGTTGCATGTCTTGCAAGAATTTAATAGGAGTCATGCCCTCACCTTATGCTTTCTGTCCCAGGAGCTCATCTGGAATCAGTGGTGATATGTGGTCACCATGATAATGTGATGTTGACACTAACACAAGTAGGAAGGTTGCCTCCTCAGGTTTTATTCAACTGGTTTTGTTTTTACACCCACAAAACGCACATTTGTCCTTATACTTGCCTCCCATTATCCCAGAAGAAAGTTGGTCATCTTTAAGCAGATGCTGTTAATGTCAGAAAAAAACCCAAAACACATCTTTGTATGTTTGTGAGTGCCTTTGGCCAAGTCACTGCAACCCGCTGATAAACCTTTAATGGCCTTTGTGTTGGTGTGTCTGTAATCGCTGAGTAGCACCAACACATTCACCTGCCTTAAGGAGCATTTACTTTGACTGATAACCCTCTTGTTGTCTAGATGGTTTATGCCTTTCAATTCTCAAAAAGCTCTCCTTCTCTGCTGTTTTCTCTGCCTCTCCTACCATTCTCAATGTTCAGTCATTTAGCTTCTGATTACCACTAAAACTTGAACGCTATTAATGCCACACCATAATAAAAGTGGAAGGAGATTAAGATTCAAGGTCAGGAGACCAATAACAGAAAAAAAACAAGTCAACAAATAGAACAGATAACATTTGACATTACCTCTATCCCTGTGCTCTTTTAAAGGTAGATATGTTTTTCTGCTTTATTACATACTATTTATACATTTAAGTCCTGGAGAATGATCATAATTGCATCAAACCCTACAATTTGCAATGCACAGAAACTCAACTCCTGTGTCCTCAAAGAGGTTTTAAAAAGCAAACTATTAAGCATGAAAGAAAAGAGAAAACACCCATCACCTTCAAGAAAGGCAGGAGTGACGAGGCGATCAATACAAGACAAACTGCATTGGGGCAGGGCCCTGAGATCACACTCTTTTTTGACGAATGAGCCCAGCTTTGTGAAACAGACAGCGAAAACAAATACTCCACGTTTTGCCTCGGGCACCACAATTTTGGAGGTAAGTGACAGTCCTCACAATGAGCGGAGACAAAACAAAAGATAAATGTGCGATGGTATGGAAGAAAAGCATGGCACACTCACAGCTAATGTAACGTGGTGAAAACATAAGTGAGAAAAGATTTTTTAAGATGGAAGTTCGCAAATTAGTCCACACTGGGCTAAAAAAAAGATCAATCAAGACTATCCTTTCTTGGGTGTTTGTTTTGCTTATAAAGTCAAGGCAAAGTAAGTATTATTTGAACATTTTATTCTGACTATCTACATTAATATATTTGTTCCTTGAGTTGTTGAGGGATCCCCTAGCAAATTGTCTTTGACCCTTGTTTGAAAGCCAAATTAAAAATAAACACAAACAAATTGTCAGAGAGATGACACTACTACCATAAGCTGCCAAATTTCATTCTTCCAATCTAATCTCTATGGGTAGTCTTTGCAGCAATTTCCCAGTGATCCTTAACACAATACAGCAATAAATATTGGTGCTGTCACTCAGGCGGTGCCACAATCAGGTGACTGACTGGGAATAAACTGTATTACTTGGGAACTAAACAGAGTGTTGACAGTGTGGGCTTCCAGGTGGTGGAGACATGGACATAAACCTAATCTCATCATCAACCAGTCCCTTGGCTTGCCCATGATAAAATTAGTACAGTGACACTGACTGTAATGTGTTGATAGGCTTATTTGTCACTTTAATGAGGTTGGACGCAAGAAATATCTGAACAGCTTTTATTGCCTGCAAGTTCTCTTGTTGACACTTGTGTCCTTTTCTTTCTCTCTGGTGCCTCTTTGCTATTTTCAAAGATGTATGCAGCATAATTGGTTCACATCAATTTGAAAATAAGTTGAAGTCAGGGATTTGTTACTGATCAACCAATCCTTTTTTTATCCAGAGAGAAATAAATAACAGACAGATTGGCCATCCCTAACACTAAATGAATAAATCACTTACTAACTTGATTTATACCGGATAAAAGCTCTTTAACATGTTCACATTCTCTAATTGTCTGACTCTTAAGCATCTGTGACTGATACCCAGAGGGCTAGCAAACACCTCCTATCTTTCAACAACACCATCTCATAATGGACTTTTAATGGGTTTTATGGAGTAATGAATTTACTGTAATTGTTGCCTTGGGTGGCAAGAAAACAGCAGCGCCATACAGGAACTTTTCAACTGGTCCCAGATCACAGTCACATTCATAGCCTGACATTTGCAAAAGACATGCAACAGTTTATGAAGAAAATATTATGCACATGCAGTATTGTATTTATATATATATATAATATATATATATATATATATACCAAACAAAAACACTGTTAGGGAAGCCCAGCAATAAAACTAAGTAAATGATTTCCTTTAATAACACAGTAATAGCCCTATTCAGTTTTACTGTGCAGCAGCAAATGATCTGTTGATCTTTTAAATCATTCTATTAATTGTTAATGAATATATTATTAGCCAATGTTTAAATCCAACACACTCACTTCACTTATTTATTTATTTTTTTATTTGCTCTCACTATTAATGTGTAAAGTGAACAGTAGCAGACAAATGTGCACAAAAAGGTGAGCACATTTATGCTAAATATCAAACTAATTGTAGCTTGTTACTCCTGGTTGGTACTAATAAGTTATATTACTATATAGTAAAATAATAAAAGACAACTGCATTTAAGGCGAAGTTTCCAGATTTGTTGCAATATAGTTGCAGGGAACCACCATGCACGATATTAGTGTCTTCTACCAGGTTTGCTGGTCCTCATTAGATTGCAGCTGGTTTCCACACTGAGTCTGTTAATCCATGTGGTGGAGCAGATGCTGTGAGAGCTGATTATACTGTATATCCCCAGTGGCAACATAATACAGTCTACTGAGCCTAAATGGGTTGAAATGGTCACCTGCTTTGGCTTCAGTAGCGGGATTTGGCCACAGATAAACTCAACAGCGATTAAACTCTTTTTTGCGTTAGTCCTATATGCATTGCCCTCTACAGCCTTATAATGCACAAATATTACTTTATAAGTACTGCAGCATATTATGTTTTAATATATGCAGTTGTTGAATTACTTGAGATGAGAAATCAACACTAATAAAGTGTAAAATATTAAGGGATGTTTGCAAAGAAAGTATCAAGAAAATCTTTTTTTTAATATACTTTTCAAAATGTTCCAATATTTCACTACAAAGTTTGGGGTTTCCTAAAATAACAAGTTAATGTAATTGTTTCCTTCACTGAGAACATACTGAAGTGATCAGAACATAATGCAGCATAGAATGAACAAGAGAGTAACTCCACTGGGAGAATTACAAGTATACTGCGTGACGAGGCTGTGCTGCTGTTTTATATAATTAAAAACAGAACAAAAAAAAGACTTCCACTGTAGGTAAAGAGACTGGAGTGGGTGTGCTCTGAAACACAATTGAAAATTTAGTGTTTAATTCAGAGCTCCAATGACTAGCTGTGCACCCATCTGGTTAATGGGGAAAAGGATTTTATTTTCTAGCTGGCTGCTTCGTTTTCACAAAACACATAAATGGAAGCAGGAAGTTTTATTGGTGTGACAATGTTTTGCATAGTGGAGACATGCCAGCATCCAAACTTTATGTATACAGTACATACAGTGAATTCAGTATAGTATATTAGGGATTACTGGTAACAGCAGCTGGAACTGACCTTTTAGATATCCACCAGTCAATGATATATACACAAACATACATACATACATGCATATAAACAATGAATCCCTTAAATTGGCTAGGCTCTAGTACTGTATAGTCCAGCCCACCAATCCGAGACCAAGTCATTACCAAGAACAGAGTGTGTTGAGACTGAAGCAAGACCAAAGCCAAGGAAAGGTAATAAGAAATAATAATAATGAATACTTTATTGATCCCTTGGGGAAATTGTGGCTGGACAGCTGCCAGGCAGTACATGTCAGCACTACTACAGGGTTTCGGTGTCTTGTCCAAGGACACTTCAGCAAGTAGCCAGGAATTGAACCACTCACCCTGGGGTTCGTAGACAACTGCCGTGCAATATACTGATATCCTTACAAAAATGTGCCAGAATCCAAGACAAGAACAAAGCCTCCATAATGTGGTATTAAGACCAGTTTTGGTCTTGGGTAGTATAGCTCTAATACCATATATTCAGATTATGAAGACAGTTGCTCTAAAAGTGCAACAAATAATGGAATACAGTATTTTGGATTACAGTAAATACAGTATTTTATATAGCCTGCGGCAGGTGACATACCTGCAACATGTAATATTTGGCTGATAATAAATTCATGAAGGACCAACTGCAGAGACTAAATATTATGAGTGGGGTGAGGGAAGGGTGCGTTTTGCAATAGTGAATAATTAAGAAAGTTCAACTGAAAGTGAATATATTTGTTAAATAAAACTTGTCACATTTTTCGACAGGATTGCTACAGCTCATCAGCACAGTTTGCATGTGCTTGTTTGGCTTAGATTGACCTAATTTCAATTGACTAGTTTTATAATACTGTAGAAACTTGCAAAATCTGCCATTGAAGATTGCCAGTAAGTGATTTCGCATTAAAACAAACACTGATCCTCAGGAACTGTCAGGCTCAGGGTTTTCTTATAGTTCATTTAGTTGAATTTCATGTAACCTAAAAATGAATCTCATTCATAATTAATTATAATCATTATTATCATTTTATTAAATGACATTAACGTTTGGCTTACAAAAAGTAAAGTGTACTATGATAAGTGTGCTATATATATAGCACAGCTCATTTAAACTAATTCTTTACATAAAGTTGAAGATTAGCCCACATGTTGTACCTGTTGAAGAAAAGATTTCTTGTAATTTTTTATTTAGTAAATGTCATTCTGAAACAGAAGAAGCCTTTGTAAAGTCCACACAATTAATGTAAGTGTAGGGACAACAGTTATTCTTTTACAAAGATCTTAGACATAAGGCCAAATGGTTTCTGCATGTGTAACATCTCTTTCATTTGTAAAACATTATGTCATAACATTTATGTAGAACCTTTTCTGACAGAGTAAGTGACAAAATGTTCATAATATCCCAGTACTCCCAAACTAATTAAAATATGTGCCGTCTTTTGTGCTGCCTTCAGTGACTCCAGTGACAGCGTCTCATACTAATCAACCTTTGATAAGTAATTACAAAGTCAGGAGGAAAATGTGATTATACATGCTCCATTTTGCAGGGTTCTGATGTAGGACAACAAACTTTCAATGACATACAGTACAGTATGCATGTTAACACACTTTCAGAATGTCAACTCTGTGGTCCTGAATTTTCAAAATGACTGTAAAGTATGTTAATTTGCCTGAAAAATTAACTTTAATTACTGATGCAATCAGACATATATTTTTGCAGCATCTTAAAAACTGCGTGTAAAACACCTAAAGGTGTCCAGGAGTCAGTCCTGTCCCTCCTATGTCCAACGTGTGACAGTTATTCTAAGACTCCTTGCCAGCACTTTGGTTTAATCTCTCCCTGTAACAAATCCTCTGGTGCTCTTTTTAAAATACGGGAACCACTAACCTGGTCTGGCAGTTAACAGGCACTGCCAAAACCTCCATGCAAAATTGAAGAAACATGTCAGACAGCTCCACAATGCCCTTACACTCTAAAAGATTGAGACATGTACTAGCTGAAATGAAATATGTAACTATATAACAAAGATTAACTATGGGCTGACAATGGCATAAACAATTACTTAAATTAATGTTATCACTTCATCAGAGGAAGTGTTATCTAGACAGATACATTTGTTTCACTTGCACAACTGTGAAGAGAGAGAACTATAGCAGAACATTCATACGCTGTGAACTCACAGCATGACAGCAGTCTCTAATTTAAAAGTCATTTCACTGGCTTCACTGAAGCATCACCACATGAATCAACAAAAGGTAAGAGTGGAACTTTTTTATTCAATTATCATTTCTGCCGTACTCCTCTTCTAATATTATTGATAAAGACTAGCAAGACCAGACAGCAGCTTTTTAAGAAATTACTGCTTTGGAGTAGAGCATGTTAATATTGACCAGATTGGATACTGACTGGATCACCAATTCCTGTGGCCCTTCATATAAAAACTCAATTACTACACAGACAGTCATCATCTAGTCTGATTGGATCAGCTCCTTCCACCCACCCAGTCTCTCGCTCCCTGGCCCTCCTCTCTGTTCTGTATCAGGCCAATTGATTTCTTTGTATCCACATCCTCTGGAACCCTCTGTGTGCCTCAGACCAGAAAGCAATGTATTAAGTGCTTGTTTGGATCACTCTAATGTGCAGTGATAGCACATTCACAAACTGCTGACTGGCCAGCAAAACTCATTAATTTACCACAGACTGTTTTTCAAAGACCCCGGTGCCTTATTATGTACATGTAACATCCACAAACTGGACACCTGCTAAGCCCGCAGATGCAGTTTCAGTACTGGAAGAAAAAATGAATATGGAAAAGGTAATTAAGTTTTTAGAATAGATTTGCTATTTTCCAACCAGGAACAGAAATGTTTCATCTGCTGACTCAAATCACACAATGTACACATTATTGAGCAGGATTAAAAATAGGATGTAGAACAAAACAGTGACCACAGATACTGTAGAAGGTAGAAGGCCATTAGCACAGTCATGAGAACATCTCTCTGATTTGCATTCAGAATCCCCCCCCCAATTTGAAATGGTCAGTTCCCCCGCACTGCAGTCCACTGCCACCTAAATCTGCTGACATATACTTGCTAGCACCATAATACGGTACATGGTGTGACCATCCACTTCTCTTCATCTGCCACCTACTTTTCATGAATGAGATTTAAATGCATAAAATAAATTTTATATCAGATTGTCTAAAAGTGTCTGAAAAACCCTAAAGCAAAGTCAGATGTTACTGCATCCAACACATTCTTTAACATCCAATAATATTTCATACACACACACATTTATTGTGTGTCCAGACATGTAAGAGTAAGAGTTTGACCTCTTGTCTCAAGCTCCTTTAACATTATCCATTTTAATCATTTTTAACATCATGAACACCTTTCAGAGTGTGGGCTGCTGCATTTATTCTCTTCAAATCATTCCTCAGTAAAACGCTTTAAAAGCAAAGCACACACAGTGCAAATCTTCTAATGTGATTCTAATCGCTAGGTCAGTATTGCGAAAGCCAGCTTCAGTGCTTGACCTGGTTAAATAAAGGAAATACACACAATCGATTCCACAGTTCTTAAATGGGGCTTTTACAACCTGCTTAACTCAGAACTTCAGCTTTAGTTTAGCTTTGGGAAGTTTAAAATAGTTTTATATATAGTAAAAATTAGCATCTACTAAGATTTATTTCATTTATTTGCAGTGGCAACAGTGTCGGCAGTGACCTTTGTGCTCATTTATCACATGAAATCATGTTTTCCTGTTATACAACATATACAAGCGGTGCTGACAAGGCTGTGCTTGCTGCTCAATAAAACACCTTCTGTGACCCAATATTGCATTTAAATGCTCAATTAAATAGTTTGGCAAGGCACACAAGAAAATTATTCATTTTCTTTACCATTGTAACACAGACCCGAGAGACCTTTGATAGCAGGCCCTGAATAAAGAATATATCAGCAAGTGAAAATAGCATCACACACATACATAATTACCTTCACTCCTGTGTACCTCCTATGAAACAGAGGGACACTTTATCTCACTTTGTCTGTCTTAATAAGACCTACTTGTGTTGGAGGTGAAATAGCTTGTAGAGCATTTATTATTCAAAGGTTGTTGTGGGCGAAATAAAAAGCTTCTCATTCATTTAGGTCATCACTATGTAGCAATATTAAATCAAAGCCGAATGACGGTCTGCTAAACTCTAACCCCCTTTAGTTACCGTGCTGCCAAGCTTTTGGTTCTGGTGCTGATTTGCCTGCCCTTCATCATATCCTTGTAATTCATGGGAGAAAAGTAAACCTCCTATTTCTAGTGCACAACCATGATGTAAAGATTTTGCTTGCTGAAATAGCCTAGCTGTAGATAGCCAGTTAATTAAGCTACTGTAACATTAACTTGCCTATAAATCCAAGCTGTCCAAGCTTGACTTGGTTTAAATTAAGGGTTTTAAAATAAGAGTTTTTTTAAGTAAGACATTATACATAATACATGAAATTGAGGCTACAGCATAGTTCAGGCAAAATGTAGTCAGAAATCTGATTTTTCTTGTATTTGTACAAGTGTGTGTTGTAGTATTAATATTAATGTCATAAGGAAAATATTATTTTCTTTATGTGTGGTTGACATTGTACGTGACTGATACATCAAATCTTCACTAACAGTTGCAGACTGAAGAACAACTTGATTTTCAGACTGAGCAGATGTTTCTGCTGGTGGCCTAGGATCTGTTGAAGAGACCCTGGTGAAGGCTTGAGTTCTGCCAGAAATTTCTGCTTGATGCTGTACATGGGCTCACAACCCCCATCCATGATTTATTTACATTTACTATATTGTAACACTGACATGTTGACATGTAGACTGCTTTGCTGCACTTAATTTACACTTCATTTCTCTGTTTATGTTTGTACATTAGCCTCTATAGGTAGGAACTGTTGATTTCAATGGGCTCCTGCATCTAGAGCAGCAATAAGTCATTACATTAGTAAGTTATGTCACATGAAAATTACAACCAGGATGAGAAACACCTGTTAGGAATAAGATTTTCACAATTTATAATTTATCAATACCTGAGCTGCAGTATTCAGTTACTTATTTAATACATTCAGTTGAATGTATTAATGTATTCATCATTTGGACGTTGTTGTTGTTTTTTTCTAAGATTGCTTTTCTTTGAAATGGACACTGGGGTGATACTTTTTAAGGTGAATGAATAAATATTGTATATCACTGTCTAATGGACACAATTATATCAATTCAATTCAATTCAATTCAGTTTTATTTGTATAGCGCCAATTCACAACAGAAGTTATCTCAAGGCACTTCACAGTGCAAGGTTTAAGACCTTACAGAGAATAATTATCAGAGGCCAATATCTGGTTTGATACATACTTGTATTGCCAATTGTAAAATTGTACTTACAATTTTATTGTATATACAGTATCAGGTTTGCATGGACGTGTAATGTATTTTGTTTTTTCAAGTATCGACTTGTGCACACCTTTCAAACCACAACGGTGCTAGACTAACATGCCAGTATTGAATGGAAATTGAACACTATCCATCATTCTCTTCCTCTCTGAATATTAAACTGTCGGCTACATACGGCTGAATATTTATTGAATCCATCAGTGTCCTAACTTATGGTAATAATTTGATGTTGTTATTTTTCACAGTAAATAATGTCTCTCAAAATGTGTCTCTCCACAGGAATCAGGATGACTATCAGGGCAAATAGGCTAAAATATGCCATGATTCTGGTACATGAACATACCTAGAAAACTTCAAAGCTTCCAAGTGATCTCTTTGGCTTATGCCCTGAAGTTCAGCATGTGTAGCAAGTGAATATATAGGACATTTTTTAAACATTTCTATAGCTACAATAACAATATTATAATAATTATAACCCTTAGGAGAAAATATATCTGCTAGTCACCACCATATTTTAAGACTAAGGTTGCAAATACTTCCATTAATAGGTCTTGTAGTTTGTTTGGTAACATATAAAAGTTGAGTAGGCTCAAAGACAAAAGCCTTTTTCACATTTAAGAGCATATGACTATAAGGTACAAATATGTCTATAAATCAAAGAAAATGATTGACCAAGAAGGTTAAATGCTATATGTCATATCATCCTGCACAGAGAGACTTGCTCATCAACAGTGCATGTAATTCCGTGCCAGTCACATCTTGTCCAAACATGAAATGACTTTCAGAGGTCACTGAAGTGATCTGTGTAATAATATTCGTGCTGATACAGACGGACCATCATTGCTTGACGAAGGGGAAAATAGTCTGCACCCTCTGTCTTTTTTGATCTGTGCCAATCAAAAGAAATTACAGGCAAGGCAAGCCTGTGAGAGTGGAAATTGAATAGAAGTGTGTTTTGATTGAATATGCCCATCGCAATTACGTTGTACCTCTCAGGCATCCGAGTTCTCATTATTTCACCTTCCCATCAGAGTGTGTGTTTCTTCATCAAGGAAAGTAAGTTGAGTGTTGCAGTGAACCCTTGAATTTCATTAGTGAGCTTAATTTTTCCTCATCCAATTTTCAAGCCAGTTGTGTTGTGTTTCCAAAATGGAAATGTAGTAGTCAAGTAGAAGGAGGTTTAGTTTACCAGGCTCATTGATCCTTCACAGTTTGTTCCCAGCTGTGAATTCACTCATGCAAAATCAGCTTGTTGCTTTAGTGTCCTAGAAAATCTGGGACAAAGGTATTGAGAAGAGATAGCATGTGCTGCCTCTGAAGTCCCTTTGTGTATTACCTATTGGGCTATATATATATTGTATATGTCCTACCAAAAGTGGTTATTCTAAAATAAAATGAAAAAGTAATGAAGTCTTCCTGACAAAAACTTTGGACCATTGGAAGAAACTGAGGTATGTGGAAGAAATGTAGCAGCATTCATACATTTAGTTTTTGTGTAAGTGTATATTCATGTAACAGATTATTAGGAATATCAAATGTTTAACACATACTGTCAAGTAAAAGAAAAAGCAGTTAGACTCAGAAAAAGTTCAACTACATTACTTTTCTCTATTTGTCCCTGTAGCACATAATAGTAGAGCAAAAAGCACCATTCAGACCTCTCTGCCCTCCATTCGGGACATTTGTGTAGTCTCTTGCATTATCAAGGACCTATCTCACTCTTCCTACTGCCTCTTTGTTCCTCTGCCATCTGGTCAGAGGATTCGCTGCCAGGATGAGCAACAGTTTCTTTTTCTAGGCTGTCAAATGCCTGTGCCCCCTCCCATGTACCATATAAATATTTGTTATTGTATCTCCAGTTACTGTTTGGTCCATTGTCTATTGAGAATTTGTCTATTTGGCTTGAACAGTGTACATTTGTGTACCCTTTATTATTTCTTTATACCTGTCTGTCTGGACTAAGACCTTCATTAGTTTTTGTTCTCTAGGTATATTACAGTTAATGTGAAGATTCTGACTCTAATTTTGTTTAAAATACAAAAAAATGTCTATGAACATAATTGGTTCATTGCAGAGAGCAAAAATGCAGAAAATGTTGATGCTGAACATTTTTGCTAATTTTGCATTTATTCTACAATATGCCCTCCAAGGGGTGAACAGGGTCTTGGTGAAATATTAAAAACATTAACAGTGAGCAACCAGAGGCATATAATATTTACTTAATTAAAAGTAAATCACATAGTGCTTCTGTGGCTTAAATACATAAGCTCTTTTTCCCTGAATGGCTGAGCAAAGCAAGGAAAATAAAGGTTTACTTCAAAATTAATTTTCATAATTTTGTGTCAAGCAAGTTCAATGCTAGTGGCACATGAAAATTACTTTATGAAAAGTGATCCACTGGATTATAGAGGAAATGTCTTAGTTTAATTTGTGGCTCACCTAGAAGCTAATATGAACAATTCAACACAGTACTTCACATTTCTGTGATAATGACAGGAGAATGATTTTGTACTGTGAAACTAGAGAACAGCTCACACAGCAATGGTGAAGTGAAACAGAATGAGAGGTTGGTTATATACTCTAAGATAAGATAAGAGCTGATGACTGACATGATATAACAGATGACATGGCATAAAAGAATGAAAGAATAATCCTGTTTAAAAACATGTTTTTGTATAAGTAGAATTGAATAAGAAACAAAATAATAATAATAAAAGCTCTTTTTTTGTCTTTTGTCACACTCTTGTAGGAGGAAAAGTCTTAAGAGCAAGCACTATTTCACATGTGAACCTAATAACAATGATTGTCTTACAGTATTTCACATTTAAAGTACATGCATGTGTAAAATGACAACAACAGTGATTCAATTATACATAGTGGGTTAAAGCGAGAACAGGTTTTTCAGCATGGGTGACAGAACTAATGGAATAGAACCAGCAAGTGGTTTACAACTTCTATTTGCCGGCCAAATTGACATGCTGCATGGATAGTATATGAAAAAAACAGAAGCACACACATGCATTCACATGCACAGTTGTCAGCATATGAAGTAGGACATGGGCCTTAGTACTATATTAGTGTATTAGGAAGTAAAAGTGGTCTTGTACTTCCTGTTTCCAATGACACATGTTAATGTACATTTTAGCTTTGAATCTGGATTTGTTGCATCTAATCAGTTTTCCCTGTTACTGTAAATCAATGAATTTGTTTGTATATATATGTATATATCTTTATTTACATTTCACTAACTTCTACATAAGTGACACTGCCTTGCAGTCATGCATCTTTTACCCAGAGAGGAAACAGTGGAGCAAAATCTCAATAGCTTATTGACTCTTGTACCACAAATGAAAACTCTGATGCATTTCAGGCCACTGTGCTGGTTTCCATTTGTCAGGAGAGGCAGGGTTGAAGACTCATTCATATCAGGAAAACCATACAGTCCCTTCCTTTTACAAGTAGACAGGAACGTAGTATTGATGTTAGTCTCCTATGGACAAAGGCAAACAAATGTGGGCCTGTCTTATTTGTATTACTTTAGGGTTTGCACACAGTGGCACTTTCATGATATCAAATTAATGGAGTGAGTGAACCACCTTGGTCTCCCATTGATTCCAATAAGACAAAGCAGTCAAGTGAGAAAAGTAACACAGCTGGTTTCATAAATACACCAAGGAGGGAGTTTCAGCCTCCTGACCTGAGAGATGTTCAGTGTTTAACAAAAGCAGCAATGGATTACATGTAGTAATCAATTTACAATGAACTGATTATAAAACTATAAAATTACCCTAAAGCTTCAAACTACAGAGATCAATAAAAATTGATTAACAGTACACAAAATACCAGTTACTGTATATAAATGCACTGAATAATAAATGTACACTTGATATTTTCAGACATGTGATGACATGTAGTATGTCAATCCATACACTCTGTATATAGTTTTTTTATATATATATTTTTACATTATATATTTATAGTATAAATATATCTAATATATCAATTGTTTTTAAGTAAACCTAGAAGTTTCTCTTTACTATTTCTTGACTATGTTCCTTTTAATGTGAACACACACTTCTGGAATACACCTTACTTTTTAGTTTTAAGTAATTTATAACCTATGCTAAAAGGGCAATCATGCTCACACAGTCACTCTGCACAATAATAAAGAACAGTCTTAAAAAATAAATGAAAGTATGCAAGCCTGAGTCAACGGCTGCGAGTGGGGTGTCCTAAAACTTACACTTTTTTCAATTGGTAACAAGCATTCTTCACACAGTCAGCAAAACAGAAGTCTATGTGGAGCAAACTGGGAATTACATTTCATTGCTTTTGCACAAAATGTATTCATAGACCATCCCCTGCAAAACACTACACTTTTACAACACATTTTTCAACATGAATGTATGTAACTGTATATGGAATTATATAGAAAACCCAACAATCCCATTTAAGCAGCACACAGAGACGGTGGAAAGAAAAAAAAAAAAACTCTAAACTGAAGAAACCTCAAGCAGAACAGGCGGATGGCCATCTGCCTCGACTGGTAGGGGTGAGTGAAAAGAGGAGAGATAAAAGAACAGCAGGCAACAAAGAACAATAAGAAGAAGATCAAAGATGATAGAGCTGTGATCTCTGACGAGATAAGGGCCACAATTACTGACCATTTTGGTGAACCATGGAGACTCTTTAAGAGACGCAGTTTAAGGGTGCAGCCAAACTTCAGTGTACAACAGTTGGAATTAAAGCAAATTGCAACATTGCTGATTCATTCTTGTTATAATATACAATGCAATTTTAAATATTTTTTTATACTGTGCTCCCTGTTGTTAGTATTTTGTAGTAATAGTAACAGCTGCCCTACTGAATCAGCTGGATCCAAGTCAGGATTATAACCTTTGGGTTTGATTCTTGCTGGGAAGTGTTAAAATAAAACAAATACATCAAAAATAAGTTTTAATTGGACACTTTCCAGAAATGTCAATGGGTTCTGGGGAAACACTGACTCGCAGGGAGAAATAAAGCTTTCCCCAACATAAAATATTGGTGAGTTTAGTGCAGCAGTGTAATACATAGCAAATTACTCTTAATGTGCATTATGCAATATTTATTGAAAAAAAATACTGTATGTTCATATCATTTAACAGAATTGTTGCTTTACTAAAATATTAAATAAAGCATCAAGAATGACAATCTGACCCTAGATGTCTTTAATAACTTTTACTTTTTTGTCTCACAATGTAAATGGTCTTAATGTTTGTGGTCTTAAATTTGCAGTTTATAAGTCATTTAATCTAGGTGTGGGCAAAGCAAAGTTAATAAATTTAATAGTCTGCCATCGTTTTAGCTGTGACGAAGATCTTGTATTTTCACTTCAGACACTGAAGACAAAAAAAGCATATACACTCAGTAATAAGTATGTAATTCTATCTTCTCTACAGTATGTGACTCAGATTCAATACTGATGGTGGAACACTGTTAAAGCTTCATAAAATAGTTTGTTTAATGACGGGGCAAGCAAAGATAATGAGGCACAATACAATATATAATTTTCTTCAGAACACAAATGTGACATTTCATCCTGTGAACTTCATAACACAACAATAGGTACATGTCGGTTTCCCACCTACGCAGCTAAAAGCAGCTTTCACTGTAAGGATTATGCAAGGTAAAATAAAGCGTTGTTGTAGTTGTGGGTTTTTTTTTTTTATCCTACTTATGCTCATATCATTCAAAATCACCATTTTAGTCACAACCACTCAATCACAGCAACAAGAAATAATTGAGTGGCTGAAGTCCTTAAGTCAGCCAATTTTGATTTGTTTATTTCCACTTTCAAATTGGCTGCTACAAGCCAAGAACCATCTAAAAGAAATGTCCATGCATAAATGCGTCTTTATACGAGCTCTGCAGTTCTTTGAATCTGTATATTAATCCTTCTGCTGCTGTATCTGATGCTGCTGTAAGTATCATTACTCAGTCCTACAGATCTGTATCTGTTTTCAATATTAGGCCTCATCCTATCATGATGCTGTGTACTAAAGCACAGTGAATTCTATTCCAAAACAGGCCCAACTAGTACCTACAGACTTAAAACTACTCATCAAATTATTCTCTGCTAATATAATATGATTAATTTGAACCCACATAGCCAATAGCCTAACAAATTGTGCCATAAGGATAATATCCGCAGTGTGCATCCATTCACATAATTGACAAAATCATCAAAAGCTTATTCAGTCTCTTCTGGGACAATTGTCTGTTCTCTATATTGCATTTTTTGACCATAAACCTTAGCCTTAAGCAGTATTCAACATATTAAGACTTTGTTATGTTGCTGCTTGCCAACATAACAATGTTTCTCACAGATTTTTTTGGGAAACATGAAGGTCCTTTCAAATAACAGAAAACTCATTGTTTTGTTAATAGGCAATGTTGTGTATGTTGATGGTCTGCCAGTGTCATCATACTTACAGTATGTTAGGCAACGCACAAGACAAGATGGTCAACCAGCAAGTAATCTAGCATTGGCACCACCAAGGTGTGGCTACTAAATCTCTGACTTTGTGCTGCACACTAGTAATATTAACTTTGTCACTACGGCAATTTCTATTTCTACTGCATGTTAATGCTAAATCCTATTGAAGGTTAGCATCCAGTTAACAGAGTATTCAATAATAAATTGTCATAGGTACAGTAGGTTGTTATGAAAACTCGTTGGATTTTCTGATGGTACCTCTGCAACCAGGGCAGTGTGCTGTGAATATTCCTGCCAGTTTTTGCTGAATGGACAAACCATGTTAGAAATTATATTATAAATTACGAATATTGAATCAATTGCTGAGAACTGCACAAGTCATGCGAAGTGAAAGAGATCAAGACTGCTCAAGAGAAAAGCAGCATACCCCTGTGCCCCGTCTATCTTGTTCCAAATGAACTGAAAACTTTCCTTTTAGTGATGTTCATGGGTGCATAATGAAAACTGTCTTCCCTACACGAAACAAGAAGTTCAGTGGACTGAATATACAGCCTGTAAAGCCAGTGCACAAGTGCAGCATATGAAATATGAATCATGAAAGGACAAATCTACATGTGTTTTGTCTTTAGAAAAATGTCTACTTTGATAGATTTGAGTTCTCATAAATACCTAGGGAACTTGTAGGGTCTTTTACTCCCCTGCCTCATCCATTGTTGTGTCTTAATAAATGAAAGTAATCTTGTTGAAGCAGGAGAAAGCTTCAGACATTCCAGCACCACACTGAATATTTTATTAACACTATCCAGTGTTAGCAAGCAGGGGCTAATGATGAGTCAAACCTCATCTAAGCCTCCTCCATCCCCCCAAAAATACTCTTCATTTTCTCTGGATGTCCAGGGAATAATAAGGGAGCATCATTACATCCCCATAAGCTCAGCTCAGCACCAGAAAGCTTAGTGGTACTGACCCACCACCCTCTGCTGTTTCTTTATCAGTTCATTGTGCGTGAAGATGTTTGGAGGTTAGAACATTACAGGTGTGATTGTATGTTTTAAAGATAGGAAACCATTATTATTTTGCAAAAGATTAGAACAGTGATATAAACCATCACAGCTTGCAGCTTCAATGTGTCTGTGTAAATGTCAGTTTAAGAATAACTTAAAATTTACACAAGCATACCCTGAATAAAAACCAACATGTCTTCCGAGTTCCAAGGTACTTCATATCCAAGTTTGATGACACAGAAAAAACAAATGAAAGAGGAACAATCTACAAATATCAGCCACCATCTGTCAAGTTTCCTAGCCTCAGGCATTTTTTCTACAAGAAGTGATGGGACCATAGTTTGTCCACAGACGCTGGGTCTTGTCATGTATGACTGGTTTGTCTCGAGGCTCTTAAACAATCACATCTGCTTGCTTGGGAGTTTCTACGTTCTCATTTGTCCTTCTGTTCTTTTTCCCTGTGAAGCCCTCCGGACTGTAATAATATTCAGGGCCTTGTGGTCCTTGTCGGAAACAATCCACTTTCAAACTCCACTTTGCAGTCCTGTCACTGAGTTTTTACACTTTCTCCAGAAGCCGTACGAGAAGAGAACTGGTGCCACACAGACTGGCCATGACCTCTCACCTCACTGTACTTGTTGGGATCTCAGCAGCACTGGCGGTTTAGTGCCATGCACACTGAATTTCCATTTTGTGTCAGAAAGATAAAGATCATTGAAGATGATGTTGGCACAAAACCATTTTGTGGCAGACTTAGCATATAAATGGAAAAAAAAGATTAAATCACCAACAACTAAAGAGTTCATTGTAACCGCCTGGAAGGTTACGCTACACAGCATACACAAGAGGAAAGAAGGCTTTGCTATTAAAACTCAATATCATGTGGCTTTGCAATTAAAACAAAAACCTTCTGGCCTGTTTGTGAATGCTACTTTTTTGCTGCAGACAGCTGAGAAACTGCCGCTACCACTGTCGACCTTTGTTGCAATTTGCAGTCTACAAAAGCAAAGCCACTCAAAAGCAGAGCACCTTACAGTCAAGTGTGAAATTTGTTCGTGAAATCTTAAAGTCAAATCTGAGATGAGATCAGCAACATTTCTCCCAACCTTATTCGCAAATGCATCTCTCAATTTTTGGACACTTTGGTATTGGTGGGCATTTATTTGAAATAACTGTAGCCTGAATTATATTCAGTGACTAAAAATTTCCAACCCAGAAGTGTGACATCCTTCTACTGCACAGTGGGGATGGGGAGTTGAGAGGATGGTTGTGCATGCAGTATATGAGAATGACAAAAGAAGATGAAGTTGGAGTGTCCAAAAAGTGGCAGCAAAATAGACACGGGTTCAGATAAGCAAAAACAGAGCAGTATCATTTTGGACCTTTTCATGTGAAGTGTAAACAATATGGCATAAATGCTACACAAGAATCTCAGAAAGCTGACACTTTGAGATGGCACACGATGGCACATTTCAGGAATGCCATTACAATCATTCATTGTGTGGTACTCTTGCTGGAAAATGATGATTTCACCTTTTGTTGCTTTGAGAATACATTTGATGTCGCTCCCGTCTGCCCGACCTGCTGACAGATCAGTGGGAAATTTATTGGTGCTTTAAAACAGCAGTAGTCAGGTCAGTGTGTCTCTCTTTGATGTGCAGATATTTCACCTGCTCATGCTCCAGCTCTATGTGTGTGTGTGTGTGTGTGTGTGTGTGTGTGTGTTAAGCGTGTGTGTATCTGTGTGTATGTGTGCAAGGACTGGCTAGAGGCTGTCACTAGAGGCTGTGCCTGAGACACTGTTGCCATGGTAATCCTCCAATTGGATGACAGGCATGAAAGGCATGTTAAGAGATTGAATGTTTCTGTAAGGGCAGATACACACATGTAAGTCTCGCCCTAGAGACAGAGGAAGTGTCTGTGCGTTCTTCTAAATTGAATGAATAGAAGTCATTTTTATTCTTACTGCACAATTTTCTGTTTTCTGTAAAGCTATTAATACACTTTCATTAAAAGACCTTTGGAGATTTCGAGTTGAATGATGCGCCATATCTGATATTATATCAGTAATTCATGGTGAAATAATTAACACATCTTCCTTTTTCAGTGTGCATTATACTGTATCTGTAATTAGAATAACAAAAAAAAAGTCCAATATGGGTGTATTTTACACCCTCAGAAGTGTCGGCATATTCACATTGAAAATCAGATCAATGAATGTTGACAGAGCATGAATAATTATTCACTGTGATTACAGCTGGGTCAATATGTACAGTATTTGCATTGCAGAGTGTGATTTACCAACTGACATCTTTATAACAATAAAGAAAAAAAATATTAGGAGCAAAATATGATAGCTAAAGAAAACATGTAGTAGAAGAGATACTGAACATTGAGTACATCTGGAGCATGGAAACAAGATAAATACCAATACCATATTTAATTTGTATTCGTAAGAATAAATAGAAGAACTCTAAAGCATTTGACACCCTCATGTCCTGTCATTTCTGAGGCGATAAAGAAGCACATTTGAATGAGGGAACGGATTAAAGAAGAAAGCTTTAGCCCCTCAGTGCACATCTTTATTCACAGTCAAGGAGAAGAGTTACTTTATAAAAACCTATGAAATATAAAAAGTCACCACCTATAGGACACCAGAAGTTAGTAGCCTAAACAGAGAGACTGGAAACTGGAGCTTATTGTCGTGTCAGGTGAGGAGATGCCCGACTGGCGTGGGGATTTAAATCGCTCTGGATATGAGTATGAATATGCAAGCGGATATGTAAATTTTGGATGCTAATTTGAGATCTACAAAGCTGCTGTCTGTACGTCGGAGAAAGACGAAGTTCAGCTGGGTTTTAAAACCTCAGCTTGGGCTGTAGACTGTTTACTTTCCAATTATTCATGTCAGCTCATAAAGCTGCATGTCACATCTCTGCATTTCACATCGAGCTGCTAAATCACAGGCCATCTCACAAACACTGTGGGTGTGTGCAAACGGTCGTACGTAGGGTCGACTGAGCTCGTAGACTCACATTCTGACAAGAGGGCTGCAGAGACAGAGACATCATTGGGAGTCTGAGTCAGCCTTCTTTCTATATCAGGGTTAATTCGAGGCATTATGTACATAAGTGCAGTGTTGTTTAAAGTTGCACACAAATCAGGCCAAGTGTGTTAAAACGAGTGTTCTTTAGAGACACACAGCTATATCCTCTGTCAAAGTTAACTAAAAGGAGGTCATTCTCAAGCTGTAATTACCTCACTATACTCAGAGACCTCTGGATAGTGAGCAGAGAGAACTTTATGTAAATGTGCATTTTGATGAAATTGTAGCCTTGGAAGTCATGCAACATTTGCAAATTGCATATAACACAAAAACCTGGAGTAAAATATAATGTAGTGGACCCAAGAGTAACACGAGGTTGATTTTAATTTTACACAAAGAAGAAATATAATAAATGCACTGTTTGGTAAGATGTTTTTTTGTTGACAGCATTTGTGGCTAACAACTAAGAGGAAATCAAACCGTGATGGATTTAGTTTTAGAATTAAGCGAATTAATGGAGATAAACATCATAATCACTGTTTGTCCTTTAAATAACACACTACTAATTAGGTTTGAGCCGAGCTTCTTTATCGGTTGTTTCTGTGCTTCAGTAGCAAACAGTTGACAGCTGTGTCAGTTCTGCGAATACAGTAAGTCGTGGACAAAGTGAAGCGCTTGAAGGTAAGAAGAAAAAAGTGAACAACTTCTCAAAGGTGAGTGAGTAAAGCCGTTACTTAAAAAATTAACTTAGCTAATGGATCATTTACATCCACTAAATATGACAAAACACACTCTGGTTTCAGCTTCTTAACTGTGAGGATTTGCTGCCTTCTGTGATTTATTAAAAGCTGCACTATGTAATGTTTTCTAATGTTTTTCAGTAGAAACATTTCACCATTTCCAAAAAATATCCTAATGTGGAGAGGTGCTATCAAATCCTTCTGTGATCCAGACTTATTGAACAGTCTGGCAGCAGTGCAGAGATATTCCCTTCTAAAGGTTTTTCGAGTGAAGCTCAACCATCTGGCTAATTATTTTTCCTCAACTGCTAAGTTTGTACAAGTTTTATTTATTGTTATTTCATTATGACTGATACCTGAAGGGCTTTACAGAGAAGAGTGGACTGATTTCAAGTATTATGCTAATGATGATAATTGTAAATTACATTATTGGTTGGAAAAAAACTGAAAACAGATGTTGTCTCCTTAACAATATTGGGAAATTATATGCATAAGTATATATCGTATATGATATATATAATACGCAGATTAAGTTTTCTGCATAAACATAGACTGCATAACAAGTCAAATAATAGATAAATTAATGGAATGAATTGGTCAAGTAGAAAATACAACTTTAACATTTGTACATTTAAAATTACATTCATGGCTTGTTTTGCTGAACACATTGTATTTCTCAAAACATGTACTGTACATAATCTTAACCCTGTGCTATGTGAGCCTCTTCATTTTACTTTTCTGGGAGGGTCTGCCATCAGTCATGTTCTCAATGGGTATGGCTCCTGGGAAATGCTTTTATGCTTATATCAGTTAGCAGCAGCCAAGAAAAATGACTGTTGTATCTTGTGGTAATACATTTACATTGCTTAACAGTATTTTTACTTATTGAATCTGTAGCATACCTCGAGTTGGATGTTAAAAGTAGGATGGATGACACATTCAGCACTCCATCTATCACACATGAGAAACAAGTCTCCTCTTGGGTTTCGTTCCCCAAAGGACGTCACGCACTGACTGTATTTCTGGTGTGTCTAGGGCCTCTCTACCACTGAATACACTTACAGAGCTTCTCTGTAGAGGAGTACTGCTAGGGTAAAAAAGATTCTGAGAATTCTGCAGTATATTTTGTTCCTCAAACATAGTTTTATTTTTCAAAAAATTGCAATATAATTCATAAGATAACAGTTTTCCTGTAAAGTCATAATGCATTTCTGAAATAAGTCTTTTATTAGTTTGATTGAAATTACCCTTTCAGACACAGTGATGTAGGAATCCTTTCCTTCTAGTTTTAAGAGTTTAAAACATTTGTGTTGTGTCTCACTTTCTCTGATTTTTGTTTTTACCTCCATAGGTCAAGATGTTGTTTTTAGCATTTAATGCTTAATATAGTTCAAGAAAATATGGCATCTAATTAGCTGTCAGGACTTTGCCAGAGAGAAATGATGGATAATGTGGAAGGGCTGCATTAATAAAACCCATCCAAGCAGAGTAAAGCGCAGACTTGGGAATGGAGACGCCTGGGCTCTGGGGTACTATTGCATGCAGTGGGGCTTTGCAGATGGAGGCGTGTGTTTCAAGTTTAAATGGAGTCGGCGGTTGTGTGAAAGGATACTCGCTCACTCTTGGGGTGCAGCGATTGGGGAAGAGTTTAACGGCAGTGTGCAGTCACTGTCATGCTGCAGAGTCATCTGTGATTTAGTGTAATTGGTGCATAATTTGCCAGCTGGTACACGTTTAATTTGATAAATTATGATTCCAACACAAGAAATGAGAGTTGATGAAAATATTCCTTTGCCATCAATACATTTGCATCTCTCTGTCTCTGAAGACATTAGAGCATTTACATGGAAAAGGTGGTGCACTCTTTAAACATACACCTTTAGGTTAATATTACATTCTTCACAGGAGCATTATATCTCATGTCTGAAGTGGAACACTGTGCTTATAAGTAAGGTGTCCATGCAGGACACTGATAAAACGTGATATATCAGTTTTAATGTGGTAATTTGTCTGTATGAGGCACTACATAATGTCAGTGGAATGAATGTGCTATGTGCCACTGTTCCCTTTTCAGCTGTTTGCAAGCACCAAGCTCAGCTGTAAACACTAAAATACAAAGTAACATCACAGTACAGTAGCAAACCATTTCAGCATCTCAGCTGGAGACAAAGTTTACAGCCACAAACAGGAAGAAAACTCTTTGTCAACTAGCTAACAACTTTTGAAAGGTGCAGAGAAGGGATCTACTGTTGACTCATACGTGTGTGTGTGTGTGTGTGTGTGTGTGTGTGTGTGTGTGTGTGTGTGTGTGTGTGTGTATGTCTTTGTATGTGCATGTTGCCTTTGAGGAGAAAGTGGTGCAGCTGGGTTTGATAAGAGTGCTATCCATGCCCCTGGAGCTGTCACAGAGCCAGCTTTCATTTAACATGCCCTTTCCCGCGTGAATCAGTCTGTCTCATGTCACTGAGCTTGATGCCCACATATCTTTTTCGCACCCTTTTCCGTTTTTCATGTCTCCCTTTTCTTCTCCTTCGCGTCCCCTCCATGTCCCCTGTGTGATGTTGCACCCACCCTCCTCCTCACCACCACCGCTACCACCATCAGTACTGCCACCAAGTCTGATTCACTGTCAGGTCCATCTGCTGCTTCCTTGCCTTGCCCTGGGTATTTCAGCTCGCAGCATACCAACACATTTAGGATGAGGTTTGAAATAGTCTAAGTTGCTGTGAAGGCTAGTGGAATGAATTCTTTGAAAGATCTACGCCTGATAAGTTATAACAGTGGCAGACTGAAATGGAGAAGATCCAGCTATGCTGCCATCTGAAAGTTAAAACTGCCAAATAACAGCAAACACAAATAAGTTTAAAATAAGTTTTAAACTGTTAATGAACAATGACTATGCAGTGCAAAACAGTACTGGGTAAACAACAAGTAAAATACATATACTAGATATTGTTTTACATGGATAGAAAATTATCTATTTATATTTGCACAAACAAATAAAGGTTTTACTTATAAAACATGAATATAATGCTGAACTATTCATAACAGAAAATGATTTTATATTTCATTATACTGATTGTTAAAATTTAAAACAGGCAATTTATTAACAAAAAGACAATAATAAAGACATATTGTCAGTGACATTAAAATATTTCTCCACACATGTTGTTAAAGTAAACATGTTTTTCAAGCCAGCATAAATTGTAGTAGTGACTGTACAGTAATACAAAAGAAGCCCATTGGGTAAATCTCTACGTGAAGAATGATCATCCTCTTAAATGAATGTTGTAGACAATACATAGAATAAAGGCACATGCTCACATGAACATGAGTTAAACATGAATATGCAAATATTTGAAGAAAAAAGGTTAATAAAAAGTGCAAATATTTATTATGTTATTTCCACTTAATCCGCATTCTCCAATATTCAAGCTACTATAGCGGCTTTTAAAAGCCTATAATAAGATTTTGTTAAAGCAAACTGGAAAATGTGGATGCGCTCTTTGGTAAACACACAAACATTGGTGTTAATATTAAAATAAGACATTAGATTACATTCTTTATTTGCGATTCTTGCATTTTGCATTTGAAGTGTATTGTTATTATTATTAACATTTACAAGTCCTTTAAGTTTTTATAAGTTAGTATTATTATTTTTATTGTGTCTGTTATTATTACTACATACTACACTAAACATTACTGGTAGTAGCACTGGAGTTACCTAAACTTTCACATCTGATCAGCTGCTGTTCACCCCTCCCCCCGGATGTTGAGCTACATATGTGGTATCACCAGAGCAGGGATAAAACCTCGGGATTTTACAGTATTAAACTTGTTTTATCTCAGCTTTGCTGTGAGATTATGGTTCACAGAAGAAACCCACCATCTGTTTGCTGGGCCAGAAAATGGAGGACATTTCCCCACCTCTTCATGGACGAAGGGATATATGTCTCCGAACAACTGCAGAGCCAACACTTAGGTATGCTTCATGGATCAGGAGCTGCCATACGGTCAGAAATAGCTTTGCTAGGCCTTTATATACAGTGGCAATAAATACATACTGAAGGCATGTAATACCCAATCTGCTTCTCTGGGTCATAACTGGTTTACAGAATGACACAGGTCTCAGAACTGTGAAAACAGTTTTTACATACATACAATTTTACTAGTCAAACATTAAAGATAAATAATGATATGAAGTCATATGTTGAAGATACATTCACATGTTTTCTCTACATTATTTAGATTTTTGCTGTTTATTCCTTAAACAGTAAAAGTTATTACTAGCACAAACAAGTGCATTAAAATAATCCTATTATGACTTTTGCAGCTATAGTCTTCTGACTCATGTTGGTTTGAGCACAATGATGTATAGTATTTTGAAATGTGTTTTACATAACACCCCAAAAAGGCAGTGTTCAGTACAATCCACACAAAAATTCATTCTGCTGTGCTTGTAAAAACAAAATCCAAACTTGCAACTTTGCAAAAACATGGCATAGCGGATGCCAACAAGGTAACACTGATTAAATATTCATCCTGTTCCTTGAGTTGCACTGTCGGGCGCTATTGCAAAAGAAATTAGCTTCCAGAAAATGTCTTTTATATTTCTGTTACAACACTGAGCACAGAACTGTGACATTTGCATTTTCCTATAGTGCCGTAAACTGTTCATGTCCACTTTTACATTATTATTTGTTCCTGTTTATTTTCACATTAATTGGTGTGCATTTGTGGGGCATGTTACATAGTCAGGGATCTCATTAAAGTGTCAACAAAATAACATTTCAATAGATCCCAGCTGCTAGTCTCTCTCTTACTCACTGGAGGATTTTTTTCACTCATCACACTCTCTGATATGACTATAAGCTGCAAACTAATTTGAGATGCTGAATGATGAGCCCACTCATCTCTTTTCTAACTGGTGAACTTCTGAGTTCCTCCAGTATTCAGTGCATATTAGCTTGGAAAACCTCATTAGTGAGCGAGCAGAAAATGACTTAGATTTTTCTATGAAAGCTCAGTCATCAGTGACCATTACCTGGTGAGAGAAAGGACAGCTGAGAAGTCATGGACAGGGCAGAGTAAAGCACCAGAAATGTTTGTGTCATCCATTCTTCTGGTGGAAAGATGTACAACCCGCAGTCAGTAAATACTGTAGCTACACAGTGGTGTGGAGCAAATGCATAAATTCCTAATGGGGACCAACTTAATAAGAATATTGATAAGTAATAAGAATAATAAGAATATAATTGAGATTGCATTTTAATAGAGAACATAAACGTTAAAATTGAGCTTAAGCAAGAAAAGCTCTTTGGTCAGGGTTAGACACTGTTGGACTTTTCTCTATGAACACAGCACAAAGAGCCTAAACCAAACCAATGTTGGAGTCACAAATGTGGCTCCAAATGTAAAAATGCACATTTTGCTGGGACGCTGAAAAGAAAATATGATGCTGTAGAGCTGATATTTTGGCAGACAAAAGTATTTAATTGATATGGTAAGTATCAATGTGTTTGCAACCTGTTATTTACATTAATTGTGAACACATGGCCATTATGTCAAACATAATTGGCTTGCGATTATTTTCCCCACAAAAACAGATGAGTGGTCGCAGTTAAATTGTATACAAACATATTTTTAGGAGACAAAGTTGTGAAAAATGTATTAAACATTTTCACATATTTGTAACATGTCACCTTTTTGTTATACGTGATTGCAAATATGTGTTAGTTTGCAACCATTTTAGCTATTTAGCATTGACTTCCACAAAAATCAGTACACATACTGTATCTGGATTATCCAGAGAATTGATCCAACTGACTGTATTTACCCTGACTTTTCCTCAGGTGCCACCGTACAGTGTACAATTTTACTTATCTCAACAGCTATTTGAAGGATTAGTATTATTACAATTTGACAACACATTTATTTTCACCTCAGAAAAAAACTGTAATAACTTTACTGAGTTTTCATCTGATCCAACGTCAGGTAAAACAAAATGAACATTTGTCCAGTACCTCGGCCATTGGCAATACTGGCATCCACCACCATCCACCATTATTATTCAGCAGTCTTTCTCTTGTTTCCTTCATGAGGCAGCGAGATATGTTTTCACTTCAGTTTGTGCAGCCCTGGGAAAATAGATCATATGTGCATGGTGTCTGAATACACAGTTAGTCTTGTTATCTTGCAGCTATCTTGTCACAGTGTTTGTCTTCTTTATTCTAATCACCCCTCTATAGTCAGGTGTCGTGTATCATGAATGTGGAGCCCACAGCAGCCATCTGGGATCCTCATGGTGTTCATACAGCAGTGATTCACTCCATCTTTAAGCACAGATGCCAACACTTGAGACAAATTTCCCCAAAGAATAAAATCTCTGTGACAGTTTTCTCTTTATCATATTACTTGACCATGTTGTACACAAGGGGAACAAAGAAAAAGGAAAAAGGTCAGACAACAAAACTAGTAAGAGGAGGTAAACGTGACACCAAGGACACAGCACTTTACCTTTGTATTGATTACATCTTTCTCTGCTGGAAGCTGTGATGTGTCCCTGACACATGACCTCAGCTGCACTTAGGTAAAATAACTGGAGAAGGGAAAGAAAGACATGATAACGGAGGTATGAGGAGCTCACCTGGATTTGAATCATGTGACTTCCCACTACACATTTCAGTCCCTGCATAATATGATATATTGTACGTCACACATAGCTAAAGTAGTAAGTTTAGCAAGTAGTAGGGAATAGTAGTAGTAACCAGTGATATAAATATCTAGTTACTAAATGTCTACCTAAATACAATTTCAAAGTGCTTAGTATTTACATGTTATGTAACCATTACCTTGCTACATTTATTTATAACTGCTTTAGTTGATTCTCATGCTCAGATATTCAAAAGTATATCGAGAGGTTAGAATTAGCTCAATTTAATATTTTCCCGGTAATAAAAAACTTAAAATGATAATGAAATACATTTTCTTGAGTAACTCAGTTGGACTGAAATCTGTTTTTTAAGCTTCTCTACTTCTGTATTTAAGTGATATACTTTAACTTGTGGTAGAGTGTTTTTCTTTTAGGAAATCATTGTAAGAAAACTGTGTAGATGTGAGGTTTCACACATAATTTGAGTGGCCTACTTTAATTAATAGATTTTCTAGAGAAACCAATGGAAACTTACGTTATACAACATTATCCTGCTAAAGACACTAAGACTAACTTCCTGCTGTTTTCTGTCTCATGCTTACAACGTGACTGGGAGCTGATGTACAACTATATTGAAGCTTTTAAGTTTTTTAAAAATGGGATTTTCATGTCAAGTGAGTTAGGAACAGGCCACTGCTGCTGTCTCTATGTTTAACAATGTTAACAATGCAAACACAAACTGTAGGCGAGTGGGCGGACTGTGGGACCAAACTCACGGAAGTGAGTTTGGGGGGGGAAGAGACAGTGGAGACCACAGTGATGCTGCTCAGCTGCTCAACTTGGTCGATCACCATGACATCTACACTATATGTTTCTCCCGCTGTCTTGGATGTCTCATTTTTTTCACATTGAACCACCAGTTCAATTTATGTAGCAGCCCACTGTGAAATGTCCCGACCTTCCAGATTGTCTACAATTCTATCTTTTTGTATGACTAAATACTTTTTTTATCATATAATTCCCTTGTCTTTAAGCTGGCAAATTGTCATCATGCTTGTTTCTTTAGTTTTCTTCCACAGAATACAGATGAGCTGCTGGGAAAGATGAAGAATCTGTGTTGAGTTTTATCAGTGCTATCTAGATCCACCATTATTATTCAGCAGTCTTTCTCTTGTTTCCTTCATGAGGCAGCGAGACATGTTTTCACTTCAGTTTGTGCAGCCCTGGGAAAATAGATCATATGTGCATGGTGTCTGAATACACAGTTAGTCTTGTTATCTTGCAGCTATCTTGTCACAGTGTTTGTCTTCGTTATTCTAATCACCCCTCTATAGTCAGGTGTCGTGTATCATGAATGTGGAGCCCACAGCAGCCATCTGGGATCCTCATGGTGTTCATACAGCAGTGATTCACTCCATCTTTAAGCACAGATGCCAACACTTGAGACAAATTTCCCCAAAGAATAAAATCTCTGTGACAGTTTTCTCTTTATCATATTACTTGACCATGTTGTACACAAGGGGAACAAAGAAAGAGAAAAACAATCAGACAACAAAACTAGTAAGAGGAGGTAAACGTGACACCAAGGACACAGCACTTTACCTTTGTATTGATTACATCTTTCTCTGCTGGAAGCTGTGATGTGTCTCTGACACATGACCTCAGCTGCACTTAGGGAAAATAACTGGAGAAGGGAAAGAAAGACATGATAACGGAGGTATGAGGAGCTCACCTGGATTTGAGTCATGTGACTTCCCACTACACATTTCAGTCCCTGCATAATATGATATATTGTACGTCACACATAGCTAAAGTAGTAAGTTTAGCAAGTAGTAGGGAATAGTAGTAGTAACCAGTGATATAAATATCTAAGTACTATATGTCTACCTAAGTCCAATTTCAAAGTACTTAGTATTTACATGTTATGTAACCATTACCTTGCTACATTTATTTATAACTGCTTTAGTTGATTCTCATGCTCAGATATTCAAAAGTATATCGAGAGGTTAGAATTAGCTCAATTTAATATTTTTCCGGTAATAAAAAATGTACTTGTCTCCCAACATTTGCTCTTTCATTAACTAAAGGGTCAATTTCTAAACTTAAAAATAATAATGAAATACATTTTCTTAAGTAACTGAGTTGGACTGAAATCAGTTTTTTAAGCTTCTCTACGTCTGTATTTAAGTGATGTACTTTAACTTGTGTTGAGTGTTTTTTTTTTTTTTTCTGTAAATTTCTATAATAAAACTGTGTAGATGTGAGGTTTCACACATAATTTGAGTGGCTTACTTTAATTAATAGATTTTCTAGAGAAACCAATGGAAACTTACGTTATACAACATTATCCTGCTAAAGACACTCAGACCAACTTCCTGCTGTTTTCTGTCTCATGCTTACAATGTGACTGGGAGCTGATGTACAACTATATTGAAGCTTTTAAGTTAAAATGGGATTTTCATGTCAAGCAAGTCAGCATCAGGCCACTGCTGCTGTCTCTATGTTTAACAATGTTAACAATGCAAACACAAACTGTAGGCGAGTGGGCGGACTGTGGGACCAAACTCCCTGAAGTGAGCTTTGGGGGGGGGGAAGAGACAGTGGAGACCACAGTGATGGTGCTCAGCTGCTCAACTTGGTCGATCACCATGACATCTACACTATATGTTTCTCCGGCTGTCTTGGATGTCTCATTTTTTTCACATTGAACCACCAGTTCAATTTATGTAGCGGCCCACTGTGAAATGTCCCGACCTTCCAGATTGTCTACAATTCTATCTTTTTGTATGACTAAATACTTTTTTAATTATATAATGCCCTTCTCTTATAGCTGGCAAATTATCATCATGCTTGTTTTTTCTTTAGTTTTCTTCCACAGAATACAGATGAGCTCCTGGGAAAGATGAAGAATCTGTGTTGAGTTTTATCAGTGCTATCTAGATGTCTTTTTTGTGTGTAAATCTTATTTGCACTACGGGCATATCTGCTTGGGTGCAGAAATTTAAACAAATGTTTTTTTTTTTTTTTTTGGATGCACTGAGCGCTCAAAGACAAAATCAAATCTCCGCCTGGTCTTCCCTCTTTTCAAATGCAAGCACTGAAGTCATGATGCTAGCTCCTCAGAAACATGCAAATTAGACTGCACTGGCTCATATAATCTGATAAACATCCTCTACTGAATACCAAGTGCCTAAACGCAATTTCTGCAGGAAATTATAGTACTGATGAGCAGGAGATATGTTGTTATAAATGGGGGTATAAAAGCCCATCAGGGATCTGCAGTCACAGTCATATTGTCTTTGAAAAATATGCTCATTGTGGCACATCCCCCTGTTACTGAATTACGAAAAACTATTTTACCCTCTAATTAGCCAAATATTCTGACCCAGATATGATCTACTGGATTTAGAAACAGAAGACGATACGCCTGCGGGCAGCATGTCTCCGAGGGCTATCTTATCCGTGAAAGCAGAATCCCAATAGAGACGACCCACAATCAGCTCTCTCTCTTCCCCAGACGGATCATAACCAAAGTGTGCTGCTGAAATCCAACCACCAAAGTCCTTGAAAGCACAGCGAGAAACAGGAAAAGGATTTAAAGCCTGAAATTAGCTTTAGCTAATCGCATCACTTGATGCTGTGGTAAATTAAAAATGGAGAAGTTGTTTTAAAAGGGTCTTTACGGGACTTGCTGTTCTCTAGTTTTAAAAACGGGGGAGTAAGTCAAATACATCTGTTCCTGCATTAGCATCTTTAGCAACAAACTCTACTTTTCACCTTGAGGGTGACGATGAGGATCTGCTCTCTGTGTTATCGATCTAGTCAGAGATGCAGATCACATTTTGAAGGAGTGGCTGTTTGGATAAGGGCTGCATGGCTGATAAGTGTGACTGTCAGCTGACATTGGCTGTGCAGCAGTAGATGAACTCATTAGACTAATGAATGGGGGGTGGAGGGGTGGGGCATTGAATGATGCTTTGCAGAGGAGAGGGCAGTACAGACTGACTGAAGATTGAGCAAAGTGAGATATGAAATACCCAGGTTAGCTGTGTCAGCGCTTCTGCAGCACTATCTGCAAATCTGGAGTTTTGGGCCTGAAAGCAAAATGTGTAAGAAATGAAGCTTTAAAAAAAGTTTTTAAGATGAAGTTTTGAAATGAGCTATTTATTAATTATGTGTTTTAATTCCACAGTTGCTAATTCGTGTTCATCTGACTGCATTCCTTCTTTAAGCATTTGAGATATTTCAAGACATTCTTATCTTTACTGTAATTTCTGCTTTAAAAGAGGGAAGAGCTTTGTATTTACTTATGCAGCTGAAGAAAGCCGCAGCAAAAGAAAATGTGAGCAGAGAAGTCGAGACCTTGTGAGCATGTTTACTGCAGCAGGCAAAGCCCATTAAATGAAAACCACAAATGAACATCTGCAAGTCTCTTTGTAATGAATGAATTCTGCAATGGGATTTCAGATTGGTGATGTTTAAAGGCACAGCTGGTCAGCTTGCATCAAAAAAGCTTTGATAAGAGCTTGACCAAATGAAGTGAGATACATTTTCTGAGAGGGTAGACGCTTTAAAAAAAAACTTTTAGGTTTCAGATTTTTACACTTTAGATATAACACATTTAATAAATTGCTTTAGAGATGCTGGCATCAAAAAGAGCCAGGCTGTTTCCCCAGGTTACTAGTCTTTGTACTTTAATTTGCAACTCAAACGCAAATTAAAAAGGAAGGTCATACACAATTAAATAAACACTATGAATTAACGCTGCACTGTGAAGACATGTTTTTTTTCACCATACACCATACACCATACATTAAAATATATTCACATACAAGCTCATGGATGCATTACACGTATTGTATATACTCACACACTACATAAAGGCACTTTGAGGATTTAAACAAAGGTGAGGTAAAGGGGTCCTGGGAGGTTTTATGGGCTGTCCTGCCAGTGGCCTGCATAGGAAATTGCTTCCACAGGGCGAAAATGACTGTGAGTCTCCTACTAAAAAGGCACAGACTGATGGGGAGAAATGCAGCAGAGACCGAAGGAGAAATGAGGGTCAATGAAAAAATCCCATGGGCTGATATTTTCTGGTTCAGCAGAAAAACTGCATTTCACCAGTAATTTCACTAAAAGAGCAGGTAGCAAAAATAGTCCTCGTATTTGTTATAGTTTTTGTTCAGGCCTTCTTAGAGTCAAGAACTTTTCACGTTCTGGCTAAAGGAAAAAACGATCCAGCTTGGCAGACAGACTAGAACAAGTCGAACCACAAGGTTTGTACAAGCAGCCACTAAGACTAATGCCCACATGCATTCAGTTCAGCACACTCCACAATTTTGATTTAGTATCACTGTTTTCTTTTAGCATATGAACCAGTGCATTCTCCTGTGTACTAAAGACACTCATTTGGTAATAGCTGCAGGGAAAAATCTCCATAAACAATTTACAATTTGCAAGGGTGAAGGCTAAAGTGCACAACTGACAAAGCGAATGTGCATAACGACACTAGTAATCACTGTTTTTAAAATAAATAGGATAATAAAGGGGACAGCAAATTCTCCCATAAAGCAAAATCTGCGACCTCTCCACAGAGAGACAACATGTCATTCGATGTGAATCCAGCAACGTCCCTCAAGTCCTCCAAAGATTAATACCCAGTGTTACACAACGTGTATTTACACAGTAAAGCCCTTCACCAGAGCAGTATCCCCCGAGCGCAATAGGCTTGTACAATGTGATTTCACAGCATACATTTGACTTAGTAAACACAGCAACTAAATATAGTAATAGAGATAAAAATTGTGTAATTATGTTATGTCCTATTAAAATGTCCTGCCTGGTAACACATACAATACAATAGTGATATTTTATAACTATTAACTTAGAAGACAGTTTGAAAATTGATGTTGTTGAAACAGGACTTAAGGAGTTATTTAATGAATCTGCAAGTTCGTGAGGAATCGTAAGTAATTAAGTGACCCATTATTTTGTGATAATTTTACATAGGATAAGATGAAAGACAGCAGCTGAGGCTGCAGCTCAGTGATGTCAAATGGGATTCTTTAAAAGCACGGACTCGCAACAAGCCAGAAATAAACAAGATAACTGACTCAGAGAGGTCATGGCAAAATCAGATTGGAAGTGAAAAGTGTGAATACTTTCAACTAATTAGGGTAGAAACTGAAAAAGAAAATATTTAAAGAAATAACACGATTATCAGAATTTTTTTTTTACTTGTGTTCCCTGCTGTCAAGAAAAAAATCTCTTTTTATAGTTTCTTCCACATAGTTTTGTGACTGCTTCTTGTATTCGCAGTGTGTTGCTGACAAATCAAACCGGTCTGGTGGCTGAATCAACCTTTGGATTTGATTCAACATAAGAGAGATTAAGCATAAGTCCATCTGTGTGTCTTTCACGTTAGGCTATCATTTAGATTCACTGTCGATAATAAAAACATTTAAAATATTTGTTTTAGTTTTAGTCAAATTTTTTGTTTAATTAATTTAATTAAATCAATTGATAATTTAGTTATACAGAGAAATTAGCAATATAAAAGACAAATATAATGATCTCTATGTCTCTACTGAAGCTAATTTTAGTTTGACTCACTAGCTAATGTAGCTAATGTGTGGTATGATATTAAAATCATGTAATGTATGTACAACCATATAAATCAAACAAATCAACGTCATTTCCAGCTGGTGAAGCAGGCCTCATTAAATTTATCACTTTGGTTCCCCATAGGTGAAGTCCCTGCATTTGTCAATTTGTAACATGAGAAAAAAAAAACCTCTAAGGAAGATGTATATACAGTACATAGAATAATTTTGTATTGTGTCCATATATTTTCAGTACCCCCACCATGTATCAGGTACTTCAGGTGACTGTAAAGGTTTTGACACTTTGAACCTTCAAAGTAGATGTGCAGTTAGACTTGAGCAGTGGCAAATGAAGAAGCAGAGAAATCAATGCAACAATAACACCAACTGCAGTCCTTTATCAAATCGATATCAGCGTGAGATGGTTTTTCTATCCGCGATTTATCGAAGTAATTCACTTCCTGATGAGTGAGGAAATGTTTTTTGTCCTTAAGATCCATTCATCACATGGCATTCAGCTCCTCAGAATTCCCACCACTCTCATTTACTGTAGATTTTTTAGCCCTTGATGAGCCTATCCCAGTAGAGCCACCACAGTTTTATTACCGTCACTGTATTCTTGATGCATAGGAGAGCAATATTCATTTATTTTCAAGATTTTCTAGCCGGCCTGGCGATTTGACGATCATTTTGTGAAAAGTCAGTTTTTCTAACCTAGCACTAAAGCACACACCATATTCTGCCAGCATCGTTGTATATTGTTTGTTGCGTGCTGTTGTCTTCCCATTTCTCCTGCGTCTTTTACTAAACTCTAATGCATTATGTTGTAGACACACAATAGCTGCAAACATCTGTGCAGTATGAATAAATAAAAAAGTTGGGCACAGCGGGATGTTGATTTGTTTTTCCTGGACAGGACACCATTTGAGTGCTGACTGGGCACCACTGAGCTTTTGAATAGACGCTCACACAAACACGTGCATAAACAAGCATATTTTTTCTTTGGCGACAGACACGGACGTTGATCATAATCAAAATCATTTTCAGGACACATTCATACAGTAGACAACAGACAAAATGTATGACAACACCAGTATTTGTGAATATAAAACAGCTGGACCTGTCCTGTTTTCTGCTTAAAATAACAGAAAGCACAAATACAGTCCTGTAAAATTTAGTAAAATAATACATGACAATATATTCTCATCCTGTAGTGTCACATAATGTGGCGTTCCACTTGGCATCGCCATAATCACAGTAAAGGTGCCCTTTGGCTTCACTAACTGGGAAATGTCCTCATGACAACAATCACAAACAACTGTGTACAGGGTGGAAATGACATGGTTAGGGTTAGGCATAAATTCTTCAGGGCTAAGTTAAGTTAAAAGATAAAGATTCAAAGTTCAGTCTAATAGGTCATGAGAAGATTAATGAGACACATAGCTTTGGGACTTTAATCCTTGCTATTTTGCAAACAGCTATTTAGACAAGGTGGTGATGTTTGGTGAAAATACTCGCTGACATCTGTGACAGGGCAAGAGGCCATTACTACAGAGCAGAGATGAATAAAGTACTGAAACCATTTACTTAACTAAAGGTGTCAATACCACAGTTTAGATGTGCCGTGTTTTAAGAAAAGGTTTAACTTATACTGCGTTCAAAATCTTATAGTGTATTTTAGAATTAATCAGACTACAAAAAACTCCTACGGTTAGTTAAATCCAGTGGTATAAAAACGTTTCATATTTGCCTCAAAAAGGTATTAGAGTCTTGTTCTTAAGTTTTGAAACACAATGAGTCAGTAAAGAACTCCCTGTAAGGTTTGTAAAATGGAACATACAAGAATGTGAAAGTCAGATAAAGATGTTTAATGCTAAATTAGCAGAGGACTGGTTGAGGAAAGAGAATACTTTAGATTACAGTTAAAACTAAACTGCAAATCAAGAAGGAAAAACAGTAGCAAACAACAAAAAACAGAACAGTGCAAACCTTTATAACGGGGAACACAGAATGAAAAACAGAAACACCAAAAATCCACGAGCCAGCCTACGAGTCCCAGGCAAGTCTATGAGCCAACTTACAGCTCAAACAGAAATAGAACAGAGTCCAGCACCAACAGGAGCCAGTAACAAGCAGAGAGCACACAGACCAGGTTGTCTAAGAACAAGACAGGACAAAGTGTGACCGTGAGAGAAGGGTATAAATGTTCTTAGCTAATTATCTTTCTGGCTGCCGCTGGGAATCATTCTGACTCAGTGTGTGTATTTGTAGAGGTTAAAAAACAAAAATTACTCTTCTTATCACAGAGTAGTAGTCACCAGGAAAACTGGCTCAAGAGAAGAGGGGCCCTCACACATGTTGTTACCGTGAAGCAGGGAAATGTAGAAAAGAAGATGATCACAAGACCAAAAGGTCTAGGCATAAGGAAAGTACCAAGGAAGAAACAAAGGACTAATGAAGCAATAGGAAGAGGTAAATAAAGAAAAAATAATTTATTTATTCAGTTAATGTATAAATGTCGTGCCAACCCAGACTTTTCTTGCCTAAACCTTGACTTTAGCCTCAAACTCGTGTCTGCGGCTGCTTAATATACATCCACCACCCACCCCTACTACGTCTTTGCGGCTGACTTTCTGTTAATAAATGTGACGCTTAATTTAGAACTTAACCATAAGGAGACAGGGCTGGTCATGCATATGTTCAGTTGCTCTTTCGTGTGGAATTAGTTTCATCACTTTCATCATCATTAAACACAAACTGCAACCCGTCTAGAGATATGTAAATGTCAGCACAGCAGACCATTTTATATGAAATTTGGCCAGATGTCAATAATGTATCATATTTAATGTACAGTCAGATGCATCATTTATTTAAGTGCTGAAACATGAAGATCTCCCTCTCTGAACAATTGATCCTCACATCAATAAAATGCATTGAATTACCTATTTAACCTTGCCACCCACAACCCACAGAAAAAGAAAGGGAGTTCAGCAACACACTGATTCACATTCATAGTTAACACACATTCACATTTTTACTTCGGGGAGCTGCATTTATTAAAGCATAATCTTACACTGCTGTTAGCAGAAGTTGCAGGTTAAGCGCCTTGCCCTTATGCTTTTCTCTTGTAAATATTCCCAGTTTGTGCAGGGATTCAACCTAAAAGTCACAAGATACAGTTGTTTCTCTAACTCCTTACTTAGACTGCTTCACACCCACAAACACATTTTAAGCCTTGTCAAAGTAGGTCCAACGTCCAAGGTCATTATTGTTGCTCTACAATATTACTGCACTGATCTCAAACTACTGAGAGGCAATGGGGCATTAGTGAATAGGAATGGGATTAGTGATGGGAATGTACTGTATATAACATACGTTGGGTAGAGTCCTCTTATGTGCATCACCATCACTGGTGATGCACATAATTCCTCATCTGTCCACAGTACATTTCCATCAGTGGCATTTATTAAGGGTCTGAAGCGAACTGAGCCTTGATCACTTGATGAAAGAAAATGTTCAATCTTTCAAATTTTATTTTGCTAAAAAGAGCTGTTGTTGTCTGAAGCCAAGGCTTCATTGATTACCTCACTGGTTTCAAGGTAGCTGAGGATTTTCCTTTTTGTGCATTTTTTCACAGGGTTTTTATAGGTCTCTGAGTGCATGCCAGAAACTGCATCCATAAATCTGAAACAAACCTGCCATGCTAGCAAATCATGGCCTCGTAAGGCGAAATAACAATCTCCAGTCGAAAGCAGAGGCAGAAGTTTATTTCATGCTGCTGTTGGTGTTAGCAGTAATGAAAATAATAATTCATACAAAGTAATAACTAGTGAATTGTTATGTATAACAAATGACTGTATTTATTAGGAATATACACTTAGTTATACAGCAAACCTAAATGCCTTAATTAGACAAAGATTCAATTTAGAAACTACTAATGACAATCACTGTATTCCTGTTTCCCATGCACCACTTCAGAGACTAATAGTAATTAATTAATTAATAGATTAATACTTTCTTGTATCAGCTGTCAGGAAACAAGTGTTCATATGGTGAAACTTGGATATTCTGTTTTCAATATAACTATAACCCCAAATATTCTCAAACAGGGGATGGTGTGTATGACAAAAAGTATGAGGGAAAAAAAGAAAATACAGCTTTGCTGACAAACTCAGATGGAAAAGTGCTGCCTTTGAATTTTATCTATTGGAGGGAACATTGTTATGCAGTGGAAAATCCACACTAAAGAGACACTTCTTAAAACAGAATGATGTGTGCAGGATTTTGAAAAGCAGGCCTGGGGTCACTGAACAGATCATCTAATATATGCAGCAAATGTGTTGTTGAGTTCAGTTTTGACTGACTCATTTTGCCTGTTTACAGCTCCACTTCCAAACTGCCAGCCGCGGATAATCATACAGTATTTTTCTAGGACTCATCATAAACCATTTGCCAAAGCATACTGATTAAACTTCATCTACTGTTTAGTGGGCAGAAATAACATGATTGTGTTCCAGATCGCCACCTTAAATCACACCTTTTTTCCTCTTCTGACCTCTTGCATATCAACCAGATGAGCACAGTTGCAGCTCTTTGTGTAGTGATCCATAATTGCAGGAAGTGTAGTGTTTGAATCTGAGGTGGCATCTCCATCCTCATTAATTATGCAGCGCAGAAAAAAAAAACAGACGCTGCATGCAGGTCATATTGTTGAGCCTGGGAAAACTGAAGATTGCATGAGAAAACACCAACATAATCAGTAACAGGTAAATACTTGTATTGTTTTAATCACATCCATATACACTGTATAATAATGCAGTATTTTTATGGTGTAAAAATAAAATCTTGACAAGTTTGTCATTCCTAGACGTCATACACACAAAACAAACTGCCTCAGTAAATATTGTTGTATATAGTACGTGATGTAACTCGGATCTGAACAGTCTGTGCTGAATCAATATTGACAGTGGCAGTCCATAAGTACTAGATACACACACACGCAGTATCCAACGCACAAGCACTCATCCACAGGTATTTTGAAAAAAATGAACATTTTGCCAAGTAAAGTTTATAAAGTATATAACTTTTCTAGGCAGTCCCAGTACCAGTTTTCAGCCCTTAAGCAGACAAGAGTAGAGATGGCAGACTTTTCCATGGACTGAATTTTCAAATAGTTGAAACTCTGGACAACCCTGGAGAAAATAAAACAGAAAGTATCACACTTCTAACCCTACTGACACGTTATATTGACAACATACTTAACTCTTCCCCCTTTTGCCAACAGGTTTCTGTACAGGTGCTCACACTGCTTTAATATTACCCTTCACAAATCAGATCCCATGAATCATTTATGTATATGTGTACCATATACAGCGAATAGTACGTCAAATACACTCTCTAGAAACTCTTTAAAACTGAAGAGCTGTTATAGCTACTGTACATGCTGAAGCCTAACCTTGAAAAGCCTTCACAAGGCTAAAGTTTCTGCTGCAGTGGTTTCTTTCACTCACTTGCAAAAGTAACAGATGCTTAAATGGGGGAAGAAAATATGTGAATGAAAAGCGTACAGTTGGTCCTTGGAATAGCTTAATCAGACCTTCAGGCCTCCACCAGAGGAGGTGGTTAATCATTATCATGCAGAAGGTCGTCCTCGGTGACGAACAATAATACATCGCTGTCCTAAACCATCAAATCAGAAAATAGCTGCAGGTTATTTTCTTGTTGCTGACCTGACTGCAAAGGTGATCGTATCGGCCACATGACCCTTCAGGTGAAGAATGACTAGTAATACGTTGAAGAAACAAATGATGCAACAATTATGTGTTGTGGGTATTGTGGTTTTTTTTCCCTGCTCAGACATAGAGGAACTGCTGTTCTACCAAATTCATCCAATAAATAGAAAAGAACATCACATAAAATGAGAAGTAGCACTGTTATATAATTTATTATTTCTTTCCAACTTCAGATCCCACAGGAAAACAGTGATCGATTGCCTGGATGTAACATTTTTAAATAGTGGGAAAACATTTCACTCTAAACTGTTTGCAGTAATACGTACATAAACTAGTCCACTGTACCTACAGTATGATCACAGTCATTGCAAATCTATTTTCCACAGAGTACTGACAGCACTGCTGGTTATGTAAATTTGACTTGTCATTAGCCATCAAGATTTTCCTGTCTTGTTTTTATACTGATGTGATTTTGTTCAATAAAAATAGATCAAAAACATTATTTTATGGAGACTGGCTGCCTCTTAGGTGTGACTGCAAGCCCTGGAGTGTGTTTTGTTTAAGTTATGATATTCAAAGACTCCAGAGTCACGTGACACAAATCGCTGTGTGAAATGCAGCCGGAGCTACAACACAATTTCTCAGCCAGTAACTCTAATACAGAAAACTGCTGAAGTGAAATAGGCTTCTGCAGGTGAGAAGGGGCATATCTGGTCTGTAGGTACAGGAATAACAGACATATACAGTATTTTTATCTGGACCGGAGTGTCAGGAGCTCAGCCTTCTTAGAGATGCAGGAGTGTCAATCTGTGATTTGTAGCTGTCTAAGGATTTGCCCTTGAATCACAGGCGTCAGACAGCTGTTTGTTGATCCGTCTGAGTCGCTTGTACGCCCAGGACCCTGTCCAAATGATGGCCTAATTCAATGTAAATACAGTCCCTCTTCAGCCTCCCTGCTGTTGCCAAAGACAGCTGTTCATCGGGTGGACTTGGCCTCCCGCCACTTCCCTCTGAGCTTTGGAAAACAGTGCAGACCACTTTTCTCCTATGAATAAAACAATTAAAGTGTGATTCAGGTTATTTTCCACATCAGTCTTATTTTCATTTGTTTACTCCTTTCATTTGGTCAAAAAGCAGGAGTAGAAATATCTTTGTCACATCCCATTTTCTGTACTTGCACTTTTTTAATATATCTCATATGGACATAATAATGTAACTCAATATCAAAAATATATCAGATTTACATTTGTCTCATTTCCTTGCCCTGCAGCATTATTCTTTTTATAAATCTTGCTTTTCAGCTACTATCTTGAGTTCATCTGGGGTTTGTTCACTCATCTGGACAGAGGTATGGGACAAAAGGTTGACATATGTAGAATTGTTTACTAGTAAAGTGTTTAAATAAATAAGACTTGATATAACAGTGATTAAATTGAGTGATCATTACAGTTTTTTTCTACATTATATCAAAGAAATGCTGTAATCTTTATAAAAAAAGTGACAGATTTTGGTTGGGGAACATGTGTCAGCATACAAATTGTGCCCACACCCTATTCACTTACTGCCAAATTTCATAACCACACACCCATTCAACATCATTTCCTACATAATGGTGAAGTAAATATGATGACAACCGCCCAACGAGTCACAGAAGCACTACGCCCATCTGGGCAAACAGTGTAATGAAGACTCACCCAGAACAAAAGTAAAAGACTAAACACTTTACATGTGCTTTAACACTCTATGTCTGCTGCTGCAAATAAAACTTTTTGGGAATTACTTTTATAGACAACACTTATATTTTAGTCAAATGAGGGTTTAGTCTTGTTCCCACAGCTGCTCTCTAATTTTGGCTCTAGAGTAGCTGCTCATTTGTTATTAGGAAACAGGGCCAGTGCACCTTCAGTATCTATCAGTCTTGTTGAGGGGGTCACCAAGCAACACACTCACCTCCAAGTAATGATACAGCCCAAGGCCGTAGACTCGAGGAGGCTATAACGCAGGCTGTTATTGCACCAACCTGCTGCCCATTGATCAGTTTAACGTTCTTTATAACCATCACATACAAGCCAAGATCATTCATCCACATCAGGGGAGGGTTTATTGCTAAGGTGTCTGATCCAGAGACACGTATGAGGCAGACATTTTGGAAAACAAGTTGCCACAGCCTGGGCACACTCTCTGTTTTTACTGGTCACATATTTACTCTCTTGTATGCATTTCCGAACAGTAGCATAATTGTGTCTGACACAACACTGACACTACCCTTTTCTATTGTCACTCTGCTGTTCCTCTTCCCTGGAAATTATGTGCGTGCCTCTAGGCCATCCTGCAAGACAGGAAAAACACAATTTTGCAAAAGTATTGTGTACCGTGGACTGAATTCCATCTAAATACGACAACTAAAGATGTTTTTGGAAGATGATCACTGTAATTGTTTAGACACACTGAGCTCTTTGAAGGCGTTTCCTTTCTTATTGGCGTAGACTGTATGTTGGGAGCTCTTGTTGGATGTAGTTTGTATTGAGGACAAGTAAAAGAAAAGCAGGATATTATTGAAAGCTTTTTTTTTCACAGGTTGGAATTCATTTTTGTGAACATAGTATTCAGTGTGATGTACTGTATGGGCAATATAAGAACAAACACAGTGGTTGATTTGGTCAAGGAAAAAACACATGAAAAATGTACTGACTAAACAAAAACTATGTAGCGGTGATAACCCTCACAATAAAAAAAAGTGCCATTTGTGTCTTAATAAATTATTCAGAGCACATTCCTGAAATAAATTGTAGCAATAGCGGATAACATCAGTCTGTCTCTGGCACACTGATAACACTTTTTAAATGAAACATGCTCTTTTTCAGTGACACTGACTGATGATTACTTTTATTTTTTTTTAAAAACGATTTTTTTTTTTTTGTGTGTGGTTTGAAATATATGATAAAACCATTTATCATCCAACCAAGAAATGCATTAGTGCAACAATCCCAAAGTGAGTCTAGTTAGCCAAACAAAGTAGATTTACACTGTCTGGGTGCAACTCCCCACTTCAAAGTGTGTCAGAACATTAGATACCAGTGGACCCCCAATGATGCCAGTGGGGCCTGCCCGCCGGGCCTGGATCCAGCACCAGCAGCATACTGGGGCCCCTACCATCTGTTGCTTTCATACTGTGTGTGTGTGCTAGCCTACTCTGCTCCAATCTCTATCATGTACTGAACTCCAATACATCTCTATTTCCCTCTTATTAGGCCTGAAAAGATATAGCAGATGGCTTGAGGGAAAAAATGATACTCCTCCAAAAAGGCAAAAGGCACCACCCACAGCCATGGTGGAGCTCTGAAAAATTAAAGACATGACATAATTGAAACACACACGGTTCTAAAAACCTCACTGGTTCAGGCCTGACTTGTACGAAGAGCCCGCCTGTGCCCAGAAAGGATTGACAGCAGCAGATACATTGATCAAGTCTTAGACAGATTCTTGATGTACTGATGCAGTGCACATGACCTTGACTGTGTGGCTGCATGGCATGTCAGACCGGGCTCTGTGTGTGTAATCAAGTTCTGAATAGTGGAGTTAATTTTATTTATAGTCCTTCACACCAGCATGTTTCAAAGGATTCATATATCAAACACACTCCAGGTCACTATCAAACTGATGGTTCACTTGGAGTCTCCAGTAGACCTGACCTGCATATCAGAGCATGAATACTCCACAACACGATCGGCCCAGCAGAGATTGATTTTGCTATGTGGCAATGGTATTAAAGGACTAGTTTGTCATTTTGGGAAATATGTTAGTTTATCTCTGGTGAAGGGTTAAATGAGTGGATCGATACCAGTCTCATATCTGTCTGTTAAATATGAAACAACAGCAGCCAGAAGTTCTTTAACTTAGCTCAGCATAAAACACTCCTCCGCAAATAAGATGTTATACAACACTGTTTTCAAAAATGTTGTTACGCCTACTAAAACTGCAAATACAAACATGTATATTTGATTGAAAATAGGACAAAAACAGCATAAGTAATGAATCTGAGAATCAGTCTTTTCAGTTCCTAAACTCTGGGTGTTGTTACTTTTTCCCAAATTTTGAAACTTGGTAATGGCATTAAGTTCAAAACATATATTTAAAATAATAATAATAATATGTTTATCTTTAAAAATGCATCTAGCTTTTGTATACAAGCTTTTAAAAAGCACACTGATAATGCTTTTTAAATGATTATATACAAAAGCTAGGTGTATTTGTAAAGAATGTCATGCATTTGTTTCTATCATTGTGCTCCAAACCATGTAATTACAGGGGTGAGTTGAAATAAAATTAAGTTGTTTTTCCAACATCACATATTAAATATTAAAAAAACAGAGCCAAGTGTGACATGCAGTTCTGCGTTTACCAGAAAAGTTCCTGCCAGAAATGTTCTCGAAGGATGAATAGACACATCATCTGTAATTAAAAAATGACACTGTCACACAAATATGACATGGCATATGAAGGGTGCCACTGTAAATCCTGGCCAAAAAACAAACAAAAAAATGTGTGGGCGTGTTGGCATATCTGATTTATCAAAATCTCTTCCAGAAGAATCTAGCAGAATTTAGGAGGTACCACACTGACTAAAGTAATAATACGCAACACTCTAAGAAAAATTGTCATTTGCATCCTCCTGTTACATGTTCAGATCCCATAGGCTGTAAAGTGGGAAATCTAATCTTTGTCCATCTAAAAGTTGTCTCAGTCTGTTTTTATAGATTAATGTAGCTTTAATGTAGTTTCTAATATTGGTTTTAGCTTTAGAGTAAGCTGCTCACTCTGCATGTATATATACTATATGAATATAGATTAAGGGGGCAGTTTGATCCTCAAACAGTCCCTTTTTCTTTCTGTGATGAAGATGCACTGGAGCACTCATCCTTTCCAGTAAACTGTTTTGTCAAACACTCTCATGTTTTTTTTTGCTCAGCACCTCGAGTCATGAGAGGCCAGGCCGACTGATGGACCGATGCTCAAAATACCTCATGACACTTTGCAGCGAAATGTAGCACACAGTCCCCAGATCATCTGAGGGCTTTTCTTCAGGTTATCCAGGCTTACAGACACACGCACACCATCATATTAGTGGCTTTGCTCTTAGCAGCAATTTAGTGATTTTAATTCCCTCTTGGCTGCTGCCTGCTTTTTTTTTTTTCTTTTTTTCTTCATACTATGTGCAATGCAGAGTGGTCTGCAAGGTTTATCAGACAGAATTAAAAACACATATGTAGCAATGTCTGTGTATGAGTTTTATTCATTTTCATGCAAGTGATACACTGAGCAAAATCTGAGCAGGGCCACCACTTCGTGTTCCAGACTTCGCGGCTCAGCTGCTCAGACAGCCAGGTCTGGTCTAGTCTCCAGGCTCCGGAGGAGAGCTGGCTGAGGTGAGGTTTTTTGACCCTCACACCAGACGCTGTCTCACCTCCACAACAGACAGGTTCTTTATTCAGCGACGCCTGAAATTACACAGTGCACTTTTTGAGAGGATGGAAATGTTGTGATGAAATTGGAATCTCTGCCAAGCACTGACGCTGTGGTAGCATCTGGACACAAACGCTGCGGACGATCTATTATCCAGAGCAAATAATTATTTTTCTGTGCATGCAAAATCTTTTTTATTCCACCCGATTTCTGCAATATGCTTCTGCATGCGTGCTGCTCTGCGGTCAGCCATGCAGAAGGGATTGCTTTATCTGTGACACAATTGCAACTCTTCCAGAATTAATCCACCACTGCCAATTCTAACACATGGTCTTGTCTTATACAGCGTTGCATATGTACAAGCTGTTGTCTGCCATGAAGGATGTGTACAGTGAGGTCACGAGTACATCTGTAAATTGCAAAGACAACTGAGCAGGGATAAGAATGCATGCCAGTTACACATAGTTAACTCTCCTGGACAATCTCTTTATTTCTGTCTGCAACCACATTTACTTCTATCATCACCTCTTCCCCATCTTCCTTTCCTCTTCTTTTCTACTCCCCTCTCCCTCTCTCCACGCAACTCCCGTTGCCTTCGCTCTCCATCCCCCTCTCTCCTTTCAGTGCTGCAGCCCACCCTGCTCCGAGCTTTAATGGTACATGCCATTAGAAAGCCCATCTTTGGAAGGGAGGAGGGGAGGGTGGTCTCAATCTCAGCTAAGAGGCTACTTTAGTCCCCCAACATAAGCACATTCACAGATGTCTCTGCACGCGTAGAGTGATCTCACCCGTCTCGACAGAGCAGCCAGCTTCTGTGTGAACCAACAAGCCGCGGACAGGAGGAGAGAGGGACAGAGAGAGACAAAGAGAGGTAGAGAGGAGAAGCGAGAGCAAGAGAAAGAAGAGGTGAAGAGCCACGGAGCAAAACACATACATCGCTGCCACTCTGACGTCTCCCCTCATGCGCCTGTTTCAGTGTGTGAGAGCGCAAGAAGAAGAGAGAGGCAAGGGAGGAAAATAAATCCTGTGTGCTTGTGTCCTCTCTTTGTTTTGTATTTTCTTCTTTCTTCTTTTTTATTTATCTTCATCATCCAAGGCATGAAGACGGGTGTCAGCTGGCACAGCAGAATAAGAGAAAGGGATGCTTGAATGCTGCCTCTATTTCAACAAGGGACAAGAAAGAGGAAGGGGGGACAACACACAGCAGGCACAAAAACAGGATTTCTAGAATGAATGGGAGTCCTTCTGCCGCATGCGCTGGGAATAGCAGTCTCACACTGAAGTCTCTGAATGAGGTAAATATAATGATACCACTTTATCTTCCTTTTTTCCTCTGTGCCTGATTGGCCAGCAGGGTCAGATATAGATCTCAGAGGCACTTGAAAGCCTAAACATACGCTTGACAGAGATTAACCAATTTCCATGCTGATCAGGTTTGGAACAGCAGTGGGGAGATTGCCATCTTTGTCCCCGGGTCGCTGTGTGCAGCGGCACAGTGGAAGTAAGAGGGAAAATCTATGCATGTTGCATGCCGCAGAGAGGCAGTGGGAGATGGGGGCAGAGGAAGAAGCAGTGTCGGCCTGATGAAAAGAATTGCTGATAATGATGATGTGCGTTTGGGGTCCGAGATAGTAGAAGTAAATGAGACCAGTAAACCTGCGGTCAGTGAATCCAGCTGATAGATGTTTTCTAAAATTAATAAGAAATGTGAATTCAGTTTCTTATGGTGCAAATTAAAATTCTGTGTAAAAAAAGCAAAATATTTGAAGAGTATTTGAAGAAAAAAATGTGGTTGAGGGATAGAACAAAATGTGATTCTTTCTGAAGCAAAGTCTGACAGAGCACTTTCACTGGTGACCCTGGGGAGACGTACACTACCTCCTAGACAGAAAATAACAACTTGTTCAAAGAAGTGAACAAAAAAAAAAAAGGAGTATTGACTTAAGAAAAGGGAAACTTGAGTTGGAGTTAAGTGGACTGCTTGTTCTCATTTCTGACACCTATCCAGGTGGTTGGTTTTTTTTTTAAAGGATGCAGCGGTAGTCTCGACCAACACAGGTGCACAAGACTCTGCTCCTTGATCCTGGAAAGAAAAAAAAATAGTGTGAAATACGTGTTTCAACCTTTGTTCCACCCTTTCTGCTAATGTGAGATATTTGGACTCTTATGATCATTTGGGCTGCATGATATAAATAAAAAGAACAGGAAATGTTCAGTACAGTGATGGTACAAAAAAGAGTAGTCTTAATGTGCATATGGAGCGTGTTGACAATGGTAAAAGGTTCTGCATTTATAAAGCGTTTTTCTGCCCTAGCTGTACTCAAAGTATTTTACATTACGTCTCTTTTACCCATTCACACTCACGATCTGTGTTCCATCGGGCATAACTGCCCAGCTGCTGTCCTGACCCACTGTCTTGCCCAAGGACAGTTTGACATATACTTGGGAATCAAACCACCAACCCTACAATTGGGGGACTAAGGCTCTACCTCCTGAGCTACAATTCAGTGCTTAGTTACAAGTATTCCTGTAGTTTGCGTGGTCTGTGAGTCATCTCAGTGGAAAATGTTGCACAGTTTGCTCAAGGAGCCAAAAGGTCTGAAGTCATTGCTCGTGTGTCAAGACACATCAACCTGAGACTCACTGTTCTGACCGGTCCAGTCACAGCACACCGATGCACCATTATCACACAAAGAACAAAAAACAGAGGCAGAATTGTTGATAATTAATAGTTTTTGTTAATATCAAAACTAGGAAACAGTTTGATACTTCAGGCTAGTAAGTCTATGACGTCATGTGGCACAATGAAGTGTTTCATTCCTCCACAAACAATAGACTTAAGTATTATGCTTCTTCGTTTCTAATATTCTAGTCAACATACAGTACATGATGTCAACAGCCTGTTCCCCAGTCTGTAGCGTACAGTCTGCTGCCATGCTATAGAGCCGCGTATGTTCCCAGCTGTTTCCCACATGGGTGTTAGCATGCTTCTATAATGCTGTGCTCTCTGACCATGTATATATTTAGTTTCTGCTCAGTGTGGCAATGTCAGCAAATAGCACACAGATCTCATTTATCGAAACTGACAGCTTGTCATTTCATCCTGTGTTCAGGGGTTACCCCCTGTCGCCGTACAATACACAAAGTGCTGAGGGGCTACACACATGATGTGGGTTAAGTCCATCTGCTGTAACTCATGACTTCCTGTTCAATAGAATAGATTAGAAAAGTTGTAAATCCACAATTGTGGTTACTTTATATGCATTACCAGTGTGTCTGTCAGCAGTGGCTCAGTTGTTAGAGCAGTCGTCCATAAACACCGCGATCTTTCAGGGGTCAGTCGCCGCATGTTGAGGTGTCCTTCGACAAGACGCTGACGCCCAGTAGTAATGCTTTATCTACTGTATGTGCAGCTGTCCAACAACAATTTCCCCAATGGTATTAATAAAGTCTTTCATCATTACTTTCTAGAGCCTTCAAAGCATTTTATCTCTTTAGTCAATTAGCAAAAGCCCCATTAACATTTGGAAGAAGGTCACAAAACATTGTAACTGGAAAGTTAATTACATATTTTAAAGGATGATATCAGTCCTTCAGATCATCATGTCACGGTTACCTCAAAGATCCTATTCAATGGAAACTGGGCCTGCGTGAGTTCAGATGCACTATGTCTGGTTTTTACTCAGGTTTGACAAATGTCACTAAGCAGATCATCATAATATTTGTTTAATTAGACCCAACCTGACTCATTAATGCAAAATGCATTGGCTTTGTGTGGAATAGGCTGCTCAATGGTTTTCAATTGCAGCCTATAAGGATTAACTGGTGCTGGTGGTAGCTTCGCCATGGACATTAGGAAACATTCACCGTGTTATTCTGGTACTTACGTCATTCTTGTCTCTTTGTGAACAGGGACAACATAGTGAACTACTTTGCATTAGGAGAGGTGGTGGTCCACATTATCGCTGTACACTGTGAGTTTGAATGCAAATGTTGTCATAATATCCACAATATACAATATGGGTATAATCTTGTAGAAATGCAAGCATTGCATGTTCACATGTGGTGTCCACATGTTAATCTCCAGCAGCTGTATTTCACACAACATCGCACAATGTAATAATGTGTATGAAGCCTGACACGACAGAGGGATTAGACTTGGCATACATGTTTTGAAAGCTATTGACAAGGCTGTGGAGTCTTCGAAAGTGAGGGCTGTGTGTGGGTGTGTGTAAAGCAGGTCTACCTACACTGAGAGCTCACTGATGCAGGTTTTTGAACCCCTCTCCACTGGGCAAAATTCATTTGTGTTTGATGTCTCTTCTGTGTGTGTTGTAGGTTTCTCTTTGAAGGTAGCAGAGCTTCTCTGCAGATTCAGTCATGGAGCTGTCCAGCCTTAGGCAACAGAGAGGTGAAACAGCAGACATGAGGATAAAACATTGCCTTTATCATAAACAACATATACACCGCATGGCTGAATAACTCACAGTACAAAGTGCATGCAGTACAGTATGTGCTGAGTTGGAGTAGTTCATGCATTCTTGCTGTCACCGCTTGCTGCTGTAAAAAAGCATCGGAATAGCACGCTCAACCCAGAGAACCAGTTTCTGCATCTATTATAATCAAATTATGGAACACAAAACAAATCCACACCAAGAATGGGAAAAGCAAATCATCAATAGCACTTTTTACCCTAAATTGAAGTAGGTTGTGTTTTGCAGGGCTTGAGGATAAAGATCACTACAGTTTACAGTGAAGTTACAGTATATTGCAAAAAAAAAGGAAAAGGTAAAAAGTTATCCTGCTCGGTAGAGGTGGAGGATAAACTGTCACTGTTTCTATATCAGTTAGAGAAGTTGGATCTACATGAACTAAATGGTGCTTGAACAGTTATTTGCTTTTCCAAAATAAAAATATAAGTCACTGTGGTTCCTCGTGTCAGCAGCTGAACTCTAAAAGGCAAGGGACTTAACACATGTCTCTTTTTAATGAACAGCTAAGAAGCAAAGTTATAGCAAAACGAAGACTAAGAACAATCTGTTGGGCCTTGCAGCAGTGTTGCCGTACCTTAGTGGATTACACTCTATGGGGCACTTAAAATCTGTCTGGCTGCCCATTAAGATAGCCACTATCCAGGCTCATTAATGTCCTGCAGAGGAATTAGAATAAACTGTGCTCCACAGACTCGTGCTGGCAGAGGCTCTCTGCTTTCTCTCCAGCAGCTTTTCTCCCTCAGGGGACAGCAGTTGTTTTGCCCGAGGTACATCAGAGCAGCTTGGAGTGACCAGAAACACAGAATAATTAGATGTTCAATTCCTATACTGCAGTAGCTATTGAATTCATCCTGACTTGTTTTAGCAATTTCGGCAAAGATTGCCAAACATAATCACTTTGCGGGACATCGGCACTTACTTGAACAAGAAATCGGGTTTGAAAACAGGGGATTATAAGAAAAAGATGAGATGCTGCTATGAGTGAAGCAATATGAGTTGCAATTTAAGTGCATTAAATCAAAGAAAGGAGATTTTATTGCTTTTTTATTATTATTATTAGTTTTTTTTTATATTTATTTTTAAATTTCCTCTACATGGTGCTGCGTTCCACACAGAAATGATTTTTTAAGTGAATGTCTGTCAAGACATGTAACATGATTGGTTGTTGGCTCCCAGGTCATAGTGAAACTGAAATTTCAGATGAAGAACTAATTATTTATTATCATTTATTTTTCAGCAATACTACAATAGCTGTGGTGGTAAAAGCAGCTTCATTGAAATTCTTTTTTTATTTTCAGTCCTCGACGGAAAAACAAAAATCTTCTTCTTGTGCTAATAACTTGTGTTTCTATGTGCATCTGCTGAACAAGTTGGTCTAAGTGTCAATAAAATTAACAGCATCATTTTCTATTTCACAGGGATTTGCTGCTGAGGCTTGTTTACTGTTTCAATCAGCAATGCTGCACAAAGTTCCCGCATTTTTCTTAATGAATTTTTCGTATAATCCCATTATGGGTATTTGTGGTTACCCACAGCCCCTTGGGGCAACATTTGCTGTGTTAGAAAAAAGAGGGTATTAGGGACAGCTGGCAATGTGGTATCAGTTGTTCTCACATTCATCAGGACTGCTGGAGATTAGGAGACGGAGCGGTGATGCTACTGGAGGCCTATCGTATGTGCAGTCACATACAGTATATCCAGACACGCTCTCACAAAGACGAACCCTGACGACAACATCTACAGGCACAAACAATAAGCAAATCTCCTGCCCTATCCCTCGAGCGTAACCTCCCCTCTGTCAAACCGCATTCTGCTACAGTGGCCGAGAGTAGAAGAGAGGAAGAGCGGGACACGCTTCCTTTCTTTCTCCTCTTTCTAGCTCATCTTATAATATTTTCTCCGAGTGTTACAATTATTTAACATAAGAGCAGGAAGAGCCCACTTCGTCCTTCATGACAAAATGAGCTTAACCTATAATCAGTGTGATGCCGCAGCTTGTGCATTAGCAGACAGCTCAGAAGGGAGGGGGGGAGTCGCATGGATCTAACTGTGAGGCTATACTGTCCTGTATGTTCTGCCTGGAGAACAGTAGGTGTCTGAGGTCAGGGGGCTGAGATGATCACTTCACATAATGACAGAGGTCTTCCTTTATCATTACCCCTCCCACTCAGCAGTGATGTGACTTGACAGTGACAGAAGCACTGTGGGTGACTTTTGTGGTAATTCAATCAGTGTAAGGCAGATCACAATGATGTCAAACATCTTTGCTGACATAAAAAAAACATAGAACAATTTCACGACTCAATTCCTAATGGTTAAAGCAGTGATTTATTTAGGCTGAAATCCGATCCGTACCTTAGAGGAAAAAGAAAAATACATCTTATTTTGAATAATTATTTGTGTCTCCCTGAAGATTAACCTATCCGCAGCTAAGACCACCAGATATGATGTTTTTGGCAGTAAATCCTCCACAGCTTGAATGTTTAGTTTAGTTCGTTTTTTTTTTTATGCTGTCTGATAAACATCCAATTCCTTCTATGAGTTGCTGCAGTAATTACTCACAGATTAGGCAACAGTGATGGCAAACACACAGCAACAACAAAAAAATCTTGGTTTTGATGCACAGCTCTCTCTCTCTCTCAAATACCCTCTTGAGAAAACCCTCGAGGCTTTGTTGTAAATCCCTCAGCTTTAACGAGAACCAAGTGTCCGTTCACCTCTGAACGGGGAAAGGATCACCTTATGAACATGGTCAGAAATTATTTCAGCTAATTTTTAACCCAGCAACACTGGCCACTTTCCAAGATCACCATCATGTTTAGTGTTTGACGTACACATTTCATCCAGTTGTAACAACGGTTATCTTTCCATCTAAAGCGATTATATTGGATTTTTTTAAAGCATGGACATTACAGAGGGTACAGTAATATTCACAAACAATAAACACAGAGATATTGGCATTTACAGCATTGATAAATGTCTCCATAGCACTCAATAAACGAGCTACTGTTTGACAAAATGAATTAGTAAAAACCACAACAGCAGTAAAGTGGAAAGCAGAGGAACATGGGGCACATTAAAAATATTAGTTTATTGCTAAGCACCCAGCAAGTGTGGCACCTCAGTTAAAACGTCCATCTCTCCAAGCCAAGAGAAGAGGTTCTTACACATTCTTATTCTTATATATACTATGTGAAGAATATCACCAGACATTACATTAATTGTACAGTGTACAAGTAGGTGAACATCAGTGCAATACTGTTTCTTTGCACCCTACAATGCAAATTTAGGCTGCAACGATATATTTAGAACAAACTGACATGTTTTCCCCAGGCTGTCTTTAGTCACACTCACCTATTCCTCTACTGTGGGATGATTCCATGTTGTGTTGGTTACTGTTGGTGGAAATTCACAGTACACATCTGCATGCTTGAGTTATTACTTAAGAAGAAACAACACTGAGCCCTTTTGCTCATTATTAAGCAGGATTTTGGTGTATTTTACTCATGTGTTTTTCCTCATTTAAGGTGTTTCTAAGCAAGATGAGAAATGGCTGGTCTAGGCTTACGTGGCTACATGTTTTCATGTTTTGTGAGTTTACTCAGATAATTGAATGGGGCCCATTGCATGCCTCTTTAACAGTTGACTGCTCCAAACCTGTTGTAATAAGCAGATCCTTGACTTAACCACCCTTTTCACAATGACAGAAACTTTGAGAGAGTGTTTTTGTCATTATATTATAGCATTACATACACACAAAGGCCTCTAATTTCAGAAGCAGCATGTCTAGTGTGCACTTGAAACACCCATACATGTGAGTGTGAACAAGTGAAGACGCTAAGGACGCTCTTAAGATATAAAGTAGTTTATAGTGAGCAATGGATCCAAATGCAACAGCACAACTTCCACCTGTGCATCTAACTCCAGCAGCGTTGTGTAAACCTGCAGCTCTGGACCTCAAACCAAACAGCTGAGTGCAAAATAAGCAGAAATACCAGGGGTAGTGCATTGTGGCTTCAAATTTCTGAATGATTTTCAAGATCTGAGACCAATCTGATTTACTAATCTACCCCACAAAAACACTATTAAAGCCATGACTTTTTTTTTTCTCACGCATTGATTCTGAATGGGCTGAACTCATTTACTTCCATGGCGCAATCATCCTCGTTCCTCAGTATGAAATAGGATTGGCACAGGGAGGCCTGTCTGGTTTGCCTATTCTGAGTTACTAGAAGTAATACAGGCAGCAGTTGTGACTGTTTTGACTGAGCGAGATGCAAAAACACTCATTTGCAGCAGGGAATTACCCTAGATTAAATATTAATACGTGTTTTTCCTTCTGTGTTACATTTACATATTTTCAGACCAACAATGCCAACACAGCAAAACTTGACTTAGAGCAAATACAGAAAGAAATGTGTCAAAGCACTGAGAGGGATTTGTTTACTTTCCACTTCACTTTTATACTTTGGGTCATGTTTATCATTTTCTAGTTGAACCTGATTGTGGTAAAGTTTAAACAGTTTAATGTGTGTGATTGACTTGAGTGAAAGAATTTAATGTGCAAAAGAAACATTTTTGCAGTTCAGAGCTGCCAAACTGAGTCATGCTGAGGAGTGAGAGATGACAGGCCTTAGCTAGCGTGTTGTTACTGTTCTTGTTGTTGCTTGGATGACATTTCATGTGCGGTAGGTGCCAATTACGTCTCACTTACAGAGCTGTATCTCTGAATCACACTGGCACACCGACAACGAAGGTGTCCCTGTTTCCTTCACGAATGCTGAGGAGTTGTTGCTAATATATGCCCCTTAGAATCAATTAGTTCAGTCACTTCTATTTTCCCAGACTTCAACTAACAGGAAAAAAAATATTTCTGACAAACCCTCTCGATCCCTCCAGCACCAGTAAATCCACCTACCAAAACCGATTTAATGTCAAAAGTTTTAAACAGCAAATGACCGGTTGGAACATACCATGCACATTTGTTGCCTTTTTACTTAAAGGTTTAATTAACAAATTCATAAAAGCGGAGGCACCAAGTCTGACCTTTCTTGCACCAGCATTAATTTGCCAAGCGTTTCCGCTGTAAATTAATTGCCATGAACAATCTGTAAAATACAGATACAAAGTAAAGAGCTTAAACTGTTCATGCTTATAATCTTTTCACAAGTGTCTGTGCACCAAAGAAAACTAACGAGAATTATAACGATTTTTTTAAAGACTACTGTATGTACTTTTCCTTTTAGCATAAATAAGGACTGGTAAAATGCCCACCCTCAGCCTTAATGCTAACCAGCAGGTTTGATATGCAGTTTATGCAGTCCTGAGGGCTGCAGCATGATGCTCCTCAGGCTATACCGACTGAGCCTGTCCATGGCACCTGACTACATATATCATGGCTCTGAATATTGCAAATTTGAGATTATGTGGGAATTATGAGGGCAGAAGCTGAGCAAAGCTTGTGCAGCCATAGTATGCAATCTGTAGTTTATATCAAATGCTGTGTTAGTGCATGTTCATATTACTTTAAGGGAATGTGTCACATTTCAAAGCGTGAACTCTAATCAGAATAAGGGCTTGTAGTAGAAAAACATTCTGGTCATTGATAAAAAATGAAGGGAATATATGCAAACCTTTTTGACTGAGTGTATTAATGGTTGCTGTTTCTAATTTAGAAGAGAAAGGACTCAAACAACTTGCCACCAGTACTGAAATTTACTGGCGGTCTGTTATCCACTCGCACAGTGAAGTCACATTTTATTCATTCAATTCTATTGCATCAGAAATCACAAACTTGCCAAAAGGGCTATACAATCTCTATGACATAAAATGCTCTTTCTTTAGACTCTCAGATAAGATAAGAAAGAACAACTACAAGGAAGTATTCCTCATGTTTGTTCTGGTTGTTTGCATGCCCCTATCAACCACTGAGCCTTATTCATATCATAAAGGTCTAATAGCATTCTCCTACTTTAACTAATCTGATGCTAGAGCAGTGCATTGCATGTCAAACTACACACCTCTGTATTAGCTGTTGGTAATTTGATAATCTGATAGTAATGTCTCTGTTTGACAGGTGGTTTTTGAATGACTCTCTCTACTTTGGTTTTCAGCAGATCAGCAGAATAGGGCACTGTGGGACCTATTATGTTGCTCCTCTCCAAACTCTAGTACAGTGTGAGAGCATTTCAATAAGAATGAATCGTTATTGTAGTCATTTTGTTCCCAAGAGAGACTCAAGTGAATGTCTTGTTTATGTCTGCCTTGTCTTTATGAAGTACAGAGGAAACAGAGCAAACGTATGTTGCTCGAGACACTTGTTGCAAATTACGTCTGTGAGAAGCTGCTGAGTAGATAAAGTGGTACCTCTCTTAAATGCCATCTAGGTATCTCTGACTGCGTAATAATTGTTTGTGCTGCCTGGTGATGCATCTGCGTGATGAGGTGAATTGTTGAAAGTGGTGTATGGTAATCAAAGTGGCTTGGCGAAATTGGAAAAGGCAGCGTTTGCTGCTTAGCCTTAGGCGAAGTCCCTGCTGTAGCCAGCTACAGTTTGATAGTGTCCAGCGCTCGCACATCTGCTGTCCTGATATTCTGTAACTCATGTACACAACAAACCCAGTTAAGTCTGGAACAAGTACATTTGTCTTTAACCAGGACTGCAGAGACTCTTTGTCCTTTTTTTAATCTCGTGAATGACTCCTTATGCTCTCAGTTTAAATTGAGCAGTCAGGTTTGGTTCAATATTGTCTGATAAAAATATAAAAAATATGATGTTAGCAAAAGTTTTTTTGGGATTCAGAGAACAGAATAAAAGAAAACATGAAAGCACATCACTGTGATGCAGACAATAAGCACCGTGTCCATTGTTCTTCAGCTGGAGTGAAAATTCTTTGTAATACTGAGAACAGACATGTGTGCGTGCAACATGTTTCAGTTTAATTGTTGGGAGCCTGACAATTGGGACCAGAAACATCAAAAACATATTGTAGATTGATTTTTTTATTTTTTAGTGTTAAGGTTTGGGTAAAGGTCTGGGTTAGCCAAGTACTGGTTATGCTTAAGTCAGAGTGTAAACCCCACAAAGTGATAAACATTAACGTGTTTGTTTCATGCATATGTATATTTTGTCCTTTGTCTGCAAGGACACTACATTTAATGTTATTGCAACAGGATCATTTGAATGAATGCCAAGAGGCTATTCTCTGTTACATGCAGCTCAGCATAGCGCCATCGCTAAAGATAACTGTAGACAGAACAGTGTTCACGCTGATAGAATAGGAGTTGAGTTATAATTTGCAGTGGGTTGGAGGCCCGAAACAAATGCCCTTGTGTGATTGATTACACGCTACAAGGTAATGAGATAAACAGAGCCTGAATCGATTCAGTCAGGGAGGAATCATGCCAGAGGGGCATATGCAGCCGTGTGCAATGGCTGCATTGACACGCTCATATTAAAAAAAAAAAAAAAAGTGAAAGAGACCAAGCTGGGTTTTTGGCTGAGAGCAGAGCTGGGTCCTCTTCTGCTCCATGGAGCTGCTTCGCCCACCGCTGCAATCAGGGTCAATGCTACTCAAATCAAACTGCAATGGGATCTGACAAGTTGGGTACTTAATGCTTAACAATCACTGCTAAAAAAAAACCTTTTTCTAGTCAGAGACAAACAAGACAAACAGGCAGTCCTGCACTGACAGATGTGCCTGGGGGAAGTACCTTTAACTACAGTCAGACGCAAAGCAAATAACAGTATAGTGAATAACAGTATGAGCATGGATGACCATCAGCCCAGATGATGATTAGGGACTATCTGCTAAAGCTGCTGCAGTCCTTGGCTCATTGGCTAATGACAGACACACTGATACTCTAAGTGCTACGGTTAACCAATTAAAACCTTTATGCTTCACCAAGATGACTCTAAGAGGATAAACAGGGCTGGACGCCATGTGTGAGCGAGACATTCGGAGCAGCGTGTGGTGATTCAGGCTAAATAGGAGGAAGAGAAAGCACAAGAATTGTAAATATCTGTTCTTCTTTTCATTATCGAGATTTACAAATAAATTTTGTGCTCTTCTTCTCATAATAATTGCCTTTCAAGCAACTGTACCTTCGCCAGTGCTGACATTTGTTGAACCAGGATTCGGCACAGGGAATTTTATAACTCAAAAGCAGGGAAATCGAAATAATAGCTGGACACCTGGAAGGACGTTCAGGAGGAGGTGTGTTTAATTGATGGCTTTATTGTTTGTCGCTAAAGTCTTGTGTGCCCACCGAAGGACATGATGAGGTGAGTTATCAATCACGGAAAAGGGAAAGGGGTAGATACAGTAGAGGACTTACTGTTTTATGCATGACAAAGGGACAGCAGTGTCTGTGTTGCCTGTGTGTAGCTGCATTTCAACAGTGTCCCACTGGATGGAAATTAATTTGTTGTGATGTTTGATTATGAGCCTTTGGGCAGGAAGGCAACAGGAGAACAGTGAGGATGACACAATTCCTTCTGCATATCACGGAAAGAGACTCTCTTTGTTTTCATGTGATTCCAGATTTGCTCTATCAGGTGAAGATTTCATTTAGCTGCAAACGACTTAGTGTGTGTGAGTGTGTTTGTGCCATATGTGCCCATTAGTCTCAATATTTTTCAAACCTGTTTTACAGCATTTATAAAATTAGCCTTATTTAACAAACAAGTGCCCAATCTCTGACTGTAAATGAGCCCTAATCAAAGTGAAATGTGAAATAATTTAATAGCAAAAACACTGCAATAACTTACTCCTGCTGTCTGTCATCAGTTCACACATGTAGCCAGGATGAATAGAGTATAAGATAAAAACAATTCTGATTAATTCAACACTATTCAATTGTCAGTGGAAAAACCTAGTGACAGTTAATAGTACAGGTCTTAACTGCTGTGATAAATCACTTATAAAATGTATAAGTAAGAAATATTGTAAATCTCTAGAATAGAATGTTAAAAAAGTTTTTCATAGTGGAAGAAAAAAAAAAACTAAAACAACTAACAAAAATGTCCTACCAGTGATCGCCCCAGAATGATCACACAGCATTTGGTGAAAATTACTTTCAAATAAAACAACGATTCCCGATTCCACGGCTCATTGCCCGTATGCCACGTTCACCGCAATCACAGGAGATTTGTAATAATCACCTATGATTGATGGGTACTGTCAAATGGGGGTTCTAACCTGCTCCGTTCAAATACACAGAGAGAAAACAAGCTTTTACACCACATACAAAGCGGGGGAAAGAGTTGAAAATCAATATGACTCCAGCCATGCCACACTACAAATGAAAAGCATGCAGGCGACAATAATAGATATGGATTTGTGGGGGTGTGGCCCATGTTTTCTTTCCGTGCACTGCTAAAATCTCCATATAAAGTTCCACAAAAGATTATTGATGAGTGCACAGGACAGGCAGTGTATTTTTTAATACTGTGACTTCCACTACAAGGTGTTCAGCCACTGGCTCGAGACCAAAATGTGGCCAGATTTCCTTCAATCAAGAAGAGCTTCATATACAGTATACATGTATATACAGTATGGTACTGTGAGGAATTTAAGACTACAGCTGCTGTATAATTAGTGACTGTCACTGGCCAATTTAGATAAAGACAGACGGTGCGATAGATGAACTTTAGAGTTCTGCCTAAACGGTGGGTGAGAAGCAGCGAGAAAGCCAAACAGTGTGCGGAAAAGGCAGAGAGGAATAAAGGGAGAAAGAGCAACATTACAATATTTACCATGCTGTGAGAAGCGGCATGGCAGCCTTGAGATGTCTCGCATTGTTTGTAATCAGTAAGACACCCGCTCTGCATCTGGCTTCCTGTTGTGCCTTTGTGTGTGTGAGCCTTTCATGGCGGTGTGTTTGTGTGTGTCCCTGCGAGGGTCACACGGTTGTTTCCAATATATTTCTCTGCTGAATAAATTGTGTGATATTTCTCTAAGATGCTGTTACCAGGGTGGTAGCGTGTTGTTGTCATAGAAGCTGACGCACAGAAGACTATCATTTTAAATTTTCCTTTAGATCTTATTTCCAGAGCAACCATAATATACAGTACGTGCCTCAACTGTGGGCCTCCATCATCATTATAACCACAGACTGAGGCCGACTGATGATAGACAGCCATGAAATGTGATTATCAGTCTGATCGAAGCATATTTATTGACTAATTGATATTTATGAGACTTGGCTGGCTATAAATACGGGTCAGACCATCTATTATTTATGTGTCTGAGACATGTGTTGTTGTTGCTTTCTGTTTACACTGATGTCTTTCTGAGTTAATATTGCACATAAAGTTTATTCTGACACAACACAAAACACTTGTTATAACTTTGTGTGCGTGTTTGGTCACTGTGCCCGGAAGAACATCTGATCCATCACCTGCTCTCTGAATTTAAACTGGTGAGAGGATAAATGTGGCATTAATCGATTCAATAGGTTAATCTACTGGTCCAGTGCTGATTCAAAAGTCAGTTTCCATGCCAGAGAGAGAGCCTAATTTTGAGGAGAATTGCATCACAACAGAGTGTAACTACATCCATAGTGCTTTTGAAATGTAAGCCCCAGCTAAGAAGTACTGCTTTCAAAAATCGCATCATCTTTCAATTCAGTGTGAGTAAACTGTGATTCACATCCTTTTGTAAGGCTCTAAAAGTATGAAGTACACGGAGTTCGCTTTTGTGCTGTGTTCCCACTTTGGTTCCAGTGAAAAAGTCTCCCAGGATGGTGTACGTGTTGAAAATGAGCTGTCATAGTCACCTTCTGTCTGTCAGTACACTTTCGCACTAACTCGCTCTCATCCGTCTTCATTTATTTCAACTTCACTTTCCTACAACTAGCAATTTGTGTTTTGCATTGTACACATTTGCACAAGTTGTTTTTAAAGTTGTGTTATTGTTATTGTGCATTTCCATGTTTTAGTGTTTTGCAGACAATTGTATCAGAGCAGCTGCTTAATTCAGCAGCTGAGAAACAATAAAGAACAATGTAATAATGTACAAACATTATGTCATAAACAAAGACTCACCTGAAGAAAACATGTAATAACTTCATGATACTGTTACAGTTCCTCCCTCTGCCCCTGTCTGCAGCTTTGGTTTTGTTTTGTTCTGGTCTCACCCTCCTGTCTCACACCATATATGGACTTCCTCTTCCCCCCACTCTCCAGTCTGGACTAATTATTGACTCATTTCACCTGTGCATCCCTTTGTTTTAAAAGCACCCCTCAGTTCTCTGCTCATTGCTGGTTTGTCACCCTGATTTCATTCATGCTCCATAATTCTGGTCAGTTTGTTCGTTCGTTCGTTTGTCCATCAGGAACCTCTGTTTTGTTTGTTAGTTTGAATTGTTTGGCCTGCCTTTTGCAGTGTATTTTTTGTTGTTACTTTGTCCTGTTAGTTTTGTACGTTTGTTTCCGTCTATCCTGCCTCCTGCAGTGATTTTGGTTTGTTACTTTGTACTTCTGCTTTGTCTGTTAGTTTGGTCCACATTAGTGTGTAGTTTCAGTTGTTACTTTGTATGTTGGGTTATGGTTTTGTTTGTATGTTGTTACAGCGTTTTTGGGTCTCTTTAATTTGATACTTTGTTGGTTTGTGTAGTTTCCTGTGTCCCCTGACCCTATTGTTAATAAATATATGTTTTTGTTCTCACTCGTTCGTCCCGTTAGTCCATTCGTAACAGAACAAACCAGCCACTATTGCAACCATGGAACCACCACGTTCCACCACTGGTTGCTTCTCCCTTCCGTCTTGCCCCAGTTTTGTGCGCTATGGGGGCCTGGCGGATATTCTGGAGGAGGAGTATTTGGACCTTTGTTGCAGTGCAGAGCATGTGGTCGGTTGGCTACACTCGGGTGTGGACCCCGAGTGTTTCGAGGCGCTGTACAGGGCAGCAATCGGAACCTTTGTGAAGAAGGGATACATGATGACGTATCCAGAGTTCCAGTGTCTTAAAGACACTGTGATGTCTGCTCTGAATTCCTTCAAGCAGGGGTTTCGTTTGACTGCCCTGCCTAGCCAGCACCATTTGCTCTCCTCCTCCAGTACTCCCCGGTCCCCAGCGTTTGTTAGTCCTGCAGCTAGTGCTGCTTTTGTTAGTTCAGCAGCCGAAGCTGCTTTTGTTAGTTCTGCAGCCGAAGCTGCTTTAGTTGGTTCTGCAGCCGAAGCTGCTTTAGTTAGTTCTGCAGCCGAAGCTGCTTTTGTTAGTCCTGCAGCTACTGCTGCTTTTGTTGGTCCTGCAGCTAATGCTGCTTTAGTTAGTCGTGCAGCCGAAGCTGTTCTTGTTAGTCCCGCAGCCCCTGCTGCTTTTGTTAGTCCCGCAGCCCCTGCTGCTTTTGTTAGTCCCGCAGCTAGTGCTGCGCTAGTTAGCCCAGCAGCCCATGCTGCTTTAGTTAGGCCCGCACCTACTGCTGCTCATGTTAGGCCCCCGGCTAGCACTACTGCTCATGTTAGGCCCCCAGCTAGCGCTGCTTTAGTTGGTCCCCCAGCTGCCGATGCCGGTTTTGTTAGTCCAGCAGCCGATGCCGTGTGTGTTAGTCCAGCAGCCGATGCCGTGTGTGTTAGTCCAGCAGCCGATGCCGTTTTTGTTAGTCCAGCAGCCGATGCCGTTTTTGTTAGTCCAGCAGCCGATGCCGTTTTTGTTAGTCCAGCAGCCGATGCCGTTTTTGTTAGTCCAGCAGCCGATGCCGTTTTTGTTGGTCCTGCAGCCCAGGCTGCTTTGGTCTCGGCTCCTGTTCCTGTCACGGATCTGGCTCCTGTTCCTGTCACGGATCCGGCTCCTGTTCCTGTCACGGATCCGGCTCCTGTTCCTGTCACGGATCCGGCTCCTGTTCCTGGTCCTTCAGCTGTCGCCGCAGTTGCAGCCACCTTGATTGCTGCAGTCACCGCTGCTCTGGTGTCAGCTGCTGCTCCGGTCCGTGCAGCCGCCAGGTTCCCAGGCGGGTCGACGCAGAGGTCGCCGTCGTCGCCGTCTCTTCAGTCTGCGGACGGGTCGACGCAGAGGCCGTCGCCGCCGTCTCTTCAGTCTTCGGACGGGTCGACGCAGAGGCCGTCGCCGCCGTCCCTTAACTTTGAACTTTGTTTGTCACCCCAGGAGATGTGGTGGGATGACAATGAGGACACCACCACCCTGCTCCTGTCTCCTTGGGGGGCCCCTGAGAACTGTGCTCCTGTCCTGGCCCCTCAGCTCCAGCTGGCTCAAAGTTCGTCGCCGCCGGGCAGTCCGCCCGGGGCTCCCCAGCCTTGTTCGTCGCCGCCGGGCAGTCCGCCCGGGAGTCCTCAGCCGTCTTGCTGTTCCCCGGCTCACTGCTCGCCATCCGGCAGTCCGCCTAGGGGTCTCCTGCCTCGTGGGTCGTGTGCTGGCCCCCGGCCTGGGGGTCCTCGGCCTGCTTTCCGGCTGGCTTTCCGGTCCCCGGTTCTCCAGCCGGCTCAAGGGACTTCTGGTTCGTCGCCTCCCGGCCGTCCGCCCGAGGCTCTGTCTTCTGGTTCGTCGCCTCCCGGCCGTCCGCCCGAGGCTCTGTCTTCTGGTTCGTCGCCTCCCGGCCGTCCGCCCGAGGCTCTGTCTTCTGGTTCGTCGCCTCCCGGCCGTCCGCCCGAGGCTCTGTCTTCTGGTTCGTCGCCTCCCGGCCGTCCGCCCGAGGCTCTGTCTCCTGGTTCGCCGCCTCCCGGCCGTCCGCCCGAGGCTCTGTCTTCTGGTTCGCCGCCTCCCGGCCGTCCGCCCGAGGCTCCGCCTTCTGGTTCGTCGCCTCCCGGCCGTCCGCCGGAGGCACTCCTGGTCCGTTTGCCGCCTCCTGGCCGTCCGCCGGAGGCACTCCTGGTCCGTTTGCCGCCTCCTGGCCGTCCGCCGGAGGCACTCCTGGTCCGTTTGCCGCCTCCTGGCCGTCTGCCGGAGGCACTCCTGGTCCGTTTGCCGCCTCCTGGCCGTCCGCCGGAGGCACTCCTGGTCTGCTGCGCCCGGTCCCTCCTCCGGGCCTCCCTCCGCCCGCCCGGTCTGGTGTTTCGGGCCCTCCTCCGGGCCTCCCTCCCCCCGCCCGTCCTAGTTTGTTTGGGGCCGTCTGGGATCCGCCCCTTTCCGGGGGGGTTCTGTTACAGTTCCTCCCTCTGCCCCTGTCTGCAGCTTTGGTTTTGTTTTGTTCTGGTCCCACCCTCCTGTCTCACACCATATATGGACTTCCTCTTCCCCCCACTCTCCAGTCTGGACTAATTATTGACTCATTTCACCTGTGCATCCCTTTGTTTTAAAAGCACCCCTCAGTTCTCTGCTCATTGCTGGTTTGTCACCCTGATTTCATTCATGCTCCATAATTCTGGTCAGTTTGTTCGTTCGTTCGTTTGTCCATCAGGAACCTCTGTTTTGTTTGTTAGTTTGAATTGTTTGGCCTGCCTTTTGCAGTGTATTTTTTGTTGTTACTTTGTCCTGTTAGTTTTGTACGTTTGTTTCCGTCTATCCTGCCTCCTGCAGTGATTTTGGTTTGTTACTTTGTACTTCTGCTTTGTCTGTTAGTTTGGTCCACATTAGTGTGTAGTTTCAGTTGTTACTTTGTATGTTGGGTTATGGTTTTGTTTGTATGTTGTTACAGCGTTTTTGGGTCTCTTTAATTTGATACTTTGTTGGTTTGTGTAGTTTCCTGTGTCCCCTGACCCTATTGTTAATAAATATATGTTTTTGTTCTCACTCGTTCGTCCCGTTAGTCCATTCGTAACAGATACATGACTGGGATTTAATAAAAGCCAAACCATGCACACAGGCTCAGGTGCAAATAGAAGAGCAATATAAAACACAATTGAGAAAACAACAATTTCAACAAACTCAACAATTTGTCCTTCAACTTGCAAACATCATAAAAATGTGCCTGTCACTCTCTTCTGTTGAATCCCTGAGTAGGATCACAATTGGACTTGTGAAGATGAGACATAGGTTTTAGCTTCTACGTATGAGAAATTAAGTCGTGCGCTGAAGTGAACCTACGTTGATGTTTGGGTTGAGTCTTGTGCATTGGTTTGTGCTGAGCACCGTATAATGAGGGGTTACTGCACCCAGTAATAGTGGCACATTACAGCAGCATACGGGCTCAGTCTAAGAAGGTTTTAAGCCATTTAAATAAAGAGGAAAGGGTATCCTTTAAAGTGTGGCTGGTGTTAAGCTTCACACAAATCTGATAAGTGCACTGTGCCTGAAGTAGCTACGCTTTAATCGATCTTAAAGCAGCAGGTGGGTAGGATGCAAAATGTTCAAATGGCTTATGAATTTGTCAAAGAATATTATAGGACAAAACTTATATGTAAACTCATTAAGTTGAAGGAATATTATAGAAACCCATTGTACAGACACCAAGTGATCATTAGAAACATGCCACTGCATTCTGCCTCACTAACCACAGAATCAATACAGTTAATTCATACTTTCCTTTACTGTCAATAGACAGATGAGATTAGTATTGTTGAGCTCTCATTGGGATCCAAATAACAGAAAATTTTTAAAGGTGGCCATTGTAATAAATAAAAGATGATTCATGTCTCCTGTGTCTGTATAAATTCCGTATGACAAAGACAACCAGAGATTCAGCTTCGAGCATGTGTAGAGTTACTGTGTGTGTATACACAGGTTTTCTTTCCACTTGTCCAACTGTCCTTTTCTGGTTTAACCTGAAAGTTTTAGAGATATTTTAACCACCAATGACTAATTTTTTAATGAGTCCTTTCCTGGGCCTTTAGTTGTTTCTATTCTGTGCGCTTGTGTGACCTCTTTATTCAATAATGTTGCAATCATGAGTCACTAACGCCCACATTGAAATGATCACAAAATAACTAGTTGTAAAATTAAGGTAGGCAGTGAAATGCACACCTACGTCCCAATCAGGACAATAAAGACTGATAAGGCTTCAAAGCTGTTATTTGTTCTGGCAACAGTGACTGAATCCAGACATATTGTCAGAGCATGTCAGGAGAAGGATGTCCCTTTAACAGTCTCTGATGGTACAAAGGAGGAAGAGAAGCAAAGACTGAGCCTTTTCCTCTGAGCTCATATTAGCTCACATGGCACGTAGCGAGATACAAAAACTGAGTTTTCTCACCGCTGAATTATGACAAGAAATGTTAACTCAGATCAATTTGCCCAAGGTAACATTTCAAGGTTAAGAGAAGCCATGCATGATGTCTTTATTCTGTGAAAGGAAACCTGCTTCTTAAGACCACCTGAGTCATTTTTTTTTTCCTCCAAGGGCACCAACCTACATCTCTACCCGGCCTTCCAATGAAATCAGCAGCCTAAAGTCTGTACGGGCCTTCATTCTGCCTGAAAGCACTGAGGTTGAGTCAGGACTCAGTGTCAGTTGTAAAGCCCCACTTGCACCACTTACAAGTTAGAGGTCATGGTGAACCTGCAGGTGTTTTCTCACATGGCCTCACCTTGACATGGGCACCCCTGATACCACTGGACCATATAATAGCAACATAGTTCAGTGTTAAGACGATGGAGTTACAGCAGGGAACGGGCTGTCAGGATGAGCAGACAATGCGCACACGCTCTATTACTGTTAATTGAAGTAGAAAAAAAAAGGGATGGGAAAGACAAGAGGAGGAGACAAAAAAAAAAGAGGGCACAGAGAGAGAAAGAGGTAGAGAAGTAACAGTAATCACTCATTCTAGATGAATCTTTGCTAGTAAGCGAGAGGTTAATTCAATGTCGTGCCAGGGAGATGGACAGTCTCATTTGGGAGATAGAGGTGAAGATGCTATCTCATCCCATCTAGGTAAAGAAGCAATGTGTAGCTTATTGCAGATGCATGAAATCCAAAATAAATATCATGCATTTCAACTCGAAAATGAAGTGCCACCCGTGCTAATCCCCTCTTTGAGAAGTTCGAGAAACAAGCTCATGGAAATGAATGTCATTTTTTTCACAGCTTATTTTTTTATTAACAGATTTCCATGCCGACTGTAGATTACGATGCATTAATCCAAATTACATTTACAGTACGGGGATTCGTTTCCCAAAGGTGCGAGGCACAAGCAACATGAGTCGCAACGCTCAGCTGCTCCATCTCTGCGAGAGGGGAGGAGATGAGTGCTTCATTTGTGCTTCTCTGTTCCTGTGAGAACAGACTTCTGATGTGTTAGGATTTCTTGCAGCTACTGCAGCCGCACACACACACACACACACACACACACACACACATCAGCTCAATTTTTTATTGCAAGTGCTCTGCCAAGGCTTTGCACCCGCAGTATGTAGTGTTGACTTACCTTTGACACTTTAAGACAGCTTGAATGAGCAGGACCAGTGTGTCCAAAGAGTAAGAGACTAGTTGTCTCCACATGCCTGAAATGCCTTGGACTGAGCTGTCAGAAAGTTTCCATTCAGGGACACAAACCTGACAGATTCTGTAATATATATATATTTTTTTTACTTTTATCTGAGAGCTTTCGTTGCCTTCTTAGTTATTTTAAGCAACATTTCCCTGAGAAAATCAATTCCACTCAACACCTGACATACATTTAGAGCCCCTATGGGATAAGAAAAGATGGAAAATACTTCAACAGTATGCATACAAGTGGCATGCTTGCAAAGTCTGATGTACTGCAGGTAAAAAAAATGTCTGCTGTCATTCTTAAGGAAAAAAAAAAGGTGACTGAATTTTCTTTAAATACTTGATGGTTTATCCACATGACACTAATCCTAATTTATTGGCTTCCACTGGATTTCACTACTTTTCAAATAAATGGAGTATTAAGTCTTCTGTGACGTGGCCAAGTACAGTACAGTCTGTATCTTAGACACAGAAAATGTGAACACTGATAAATGTGTAATTTGGTCTAACCTACTGGATTTGCACAAGAGAAAACAATGGAAACATAGCTCAAGAGATCACAGAGCACCTCCTGCTACATGTAGAGATGGTCAAATGTACTCAAAAATACGAGCTGAGTACGACTGTAGCCTCAACACAAGCTGAATCTTTCAAAGAGTTCTTACTGATCTCCGTGTCAGAGCTCTATGGACCTGCAGATGCTGTCCAGCAAGAGTTGTCTGTCTTTAATTCTCTACAAGCACAGTAGCTGATGGATGGCAGAGTAAGGACACAAACCCTCACACCATTCATCTAAACCAGACAACCTCTTTGGGGCCCTGTGGCCCCCCATGACAAATGAAGACCAAAACCCCTGCTGGGAGGTGAGAAGGAGGTTTGGTGAAAGTCCCAGCTTGGCCAAAAAAGGACAGATAGAGCTTATTTGTGATCTCTACGTGCTCTCCTGCTCGGTTTTTATGCCCAGAGTTCATAAAATGCCTCTGAACATTTTGTCTTGAGCAATGAATTGCATGACAAATTGCTCTTTGCACTTTAAGCTGGGTTCAATAAGGCCACAAATTGGTACTTAAAAGTGTGCAGTGAGAATGACACAGATGCAGCTGAAGCAGGCTGTGGAGATTTGTGTGGACGTAAATCACATTCTGAATTTGGAACCACGAGGAGGCAGGCGGCGGAGAGAGAAGTGATTCTATTTGAAGGCGCTTTTCAACTGGAGGCTTCAATGCATATTGTTAGGAGACTGTTGAAATGGAGGGAGAGTGTGCTGGTCGGGGAGGAGAAAAGAAACATTAACTTGAACGTCTTTGCCAAGAAATAGGAATAATGCACATTCATTTCAAATCCTTGAAACGTCCTATGAAAGATGACTGCCTTTCTAAACAACCTCATTCACCTATTACAGTATGTGCTTGGACACTGAACAGATACAGATTTCTGCTAGAGTGGAGCCACTGTAAGTCTCTAAGTGTGAATGGAAAACGTGTTTAGCCATTTACAGCATCACTCAAAAAATTAATAGTATATACTTTACACCCCCCAGAAGACAGCTTACTTATTGAATTAACTGCTGAGCCTAGTTAAACAGTCTATTCTTAACATTTATCCAGCAGCTTCACAGAGCCCGTAAATATATTTTGGAGAAAAAGGTGATCGTTCAGGGGGATTTATGGCTGTGACAAACATGACTCTACCGAGAAATCCGAGTGTAGTGTACACTGGGAAACGGTAACAGCGGGGTGGTACACGCCGTGTAACCACAACACTGCTTTAGTGAGCAGCAGATTTATTCTCTTTATTCTATATCTGTATTATTTCTATGTATATACTGTACATCATCATCATCTTTCTTTTTAATTTATTTACAGGGTGACTGACATTAATCTCTAGAGATAAATCTGCTTTTTTAGTTTTCTTTAGCATCTAAAAAGAATCAAAAGAATATAGCCACCACTGTATTGTTAGCTTAAAATGCTTTTAACATGTAAACAAACCTCTGCCTGAATTGAAAGTCACATAAGTTGTTTTATTGTTTCAGTGTTATTATTTTAAAAAGTATTGATTAGTGATTAGTTTAAATTTAAATATCCGGGGTAAAACTTGTCTCAGCTTCACAAAGCCTGAGCTCATCAGCCTCCATTTACATGTCAAAAGGGAGGAACTGTGCACACACACATGCACACACTCTCTGCTTCACACACATACACAAGGGCATAGGCATGCATGCACATACACATTTTCTGCTAGCTTAATTATGAACTGACTTTCACTCTGACTTTCATTTTGCAGCTTAAACCGTCCATGCTCCACATGCATAGGAATCCATAAAACTCTTACACTTCCCAGGATAATTCTTATCACCAGTGACTCTATGATGTGTCTAAATGTAGTTTAGGGGATTTCTTTTTACCCTCTGCATTTGTTTTATGAAGATTGATTTGCAAATCTTGTTTGGTTTAATGTTTGCACATGTTATTGATTTTTGCTGAGTGCTCAGGATGGTATATAATCACAGTGGATATATTGCCTTCGCTGCAAGTTTGGCTTTGTTTGCCTAGGCAGAGCTTTAATTGCACTTTTTACTTATGTTCAAAGCCGTGCAGCTTCATATGGACCTTTTTTTTTTTTTTTTTGTGGTGTTTAATTGAGTTTATGGGCTGGCTTTTAAGTTTTAATTAAAAAAATCTATTTTGGAAATGTGAGTTTTGTTATATTTAAAGTTTTGTTAAAGTATTTCACAATAATATGTATATATATATATATATATATATATATATATATATATTTTTTTTTTTTTTCTTTAAGTGTGTTCAAACTCAGTGTGAATTGTTATCATGGTTAATTGTTTAAAGTTGCATAGTGAAGTCACAACAGGTAGAAATTCCATTCACACACAACTAAACTACAACGAAATGTCAAAAATGGAGACTGCATACCATGGCTGCCCCTTTGAGATCCGATAAAAGAATTCGCTTTAGACCTCCATGCCCTCCAATTCAATGCCAGTCAGTCACATTGGGGACAGTCTCACACCCACCACTGCAGTACACTTTACAAAGCCTTTTTTCTTTTTCTTTTTTTTTGCCTAGGGCAAGTGTTACGCACGGTTGGGTGTCCGTAGGGAGTCTCACTGAACATGCAGTCTCAATGTGACAGGTCGCTTCCGAAATACAGGTTACTCCTACAACACTTAACCACTGAAGACACACCTGTATGTACTAAGATTGACATAGCAGTAGACAGGATGTCCACAAATAGAGGCACATTGTACACAACATGCCAAAATAAATAAAGAAAAAATCAAACACCTTTGATGAAGGCAAATAGGGGGAAATGCACACAGTGGATAGGTAATTGGATCCTGGTAGCAATCTCTCCTGCAATTAATCTGTTCAGTGAAATGTGCAGATCTGAGGATTTATCTTAGCCAACATCGGCAGTTTGGTAATAGATTCCATACCTCTGAAACACATCTAACAACCTCCACTTTTTATTCCACTCAGCAAATAGTCCGCACTTCTACCTCCGATGTTTGTAATGTGATCTGCAGTGTCGGCATTCCCCTCCCTCATTAGAGTGGCTGTCTCACAAAATGCTTGCAATTAGAATGAGGATGTTTTTAACGCCAGAAAAAACCATCCAGCAAGTGAGACAGAGGCAGTTTCTTCCCGTGGACTGAGCTGACATATTGAAGCTCTGCAGCAATTAAGTGGAAGGAACAAAGAAACCGATACAAAGTCATTTTCCCTTGCAGGCTCTCTGGGAAACTGGCGAAGGAAAAGGCATTTTCATATCCAAATGGTGCTCTGTGTCCTGGGTTTGATCACTCTGAGCTTGGCAATAATGACTTGCAGTCCATAAATCGCCAATCTCACAAAAACCTTTATGTTAATGCCAAGACCAAAGGTCTAGTTTGGCAGTCCCAGGAGTGTATCAAATCAATTAACAGATCTTTCAACAATCGCCACAGGGTGCATTTTTTTATGATTTGCTTGAAGATCATATACAGTAGAAGAGTTCTTTTGAAATGATAAAATCCATTTCACAGGTTTGCAAAGACTTTCAGTAAACAGAGCCTGAAGGGAACATAACACGTACCAGATTCTGCATTTTATTTTTATTTTGGGGTAAAATAGATACTGCACTGTAGCATCTCCCAATCCTCACTCATCACTTATCAAATAAATGAAGCTGTGCCTTCAAATCTGTCAGCATAGATTGAAAGACGTCCTTACTGCAAAGTGTGGTGTTTTCTCTGCTCCTCCATCAGTGGCTAAGAAACAGGTCCTTCCCCAAGTGACCATGCTACTCTATCAAATCAAGACGAGACGTCGTTGTAAGTCTCAGCAACTTCACCCACTGCAGTCACCTGCAATGGCACTGTGCTGTTGTGACTATGTAGGAAGCATCATGTAATAGAATTGCAGAGGTTAAAATCCCCTGATCGGATGTGAAGCAGTGCCTGAAACAGAACTGAGTGAACCAGACAGTGCTCTGTCAGAACTGCTGATGGCAGATGGGGGAGGATGCCTCATCATTTGTCTCTGTTCTGATCGGACCTGTCAGCAGAGATTCATCTAGCGAGAATCACGCTGTCCACTCATGCAGATTCTGTCACAAGTGCTCCTTCTGTCTGGAAACTTAACTTGAGTTAATAATAACAAGATAGATATAACCTACATGTTAGTGCAGCTGAGCATTACATAAAGCCCATTGTTATATTTAAACCTGGTGTAGGAGTCATGGTACTCAAACTGCTGCTCGTCAGACGATGCCGTGAAGAAACGTCGAACCACGTCTTTATCTAAACATGGCAGGTTGTCCAAAATATGCAGCAGCACTGATCCAACAAGGACATCAATGTCCTTCTGAATGCCTCCCCCCTTACTAAGATTACTTAAGCCCCCAGTTTTATGGGTGGCAGAGCCCTTCAATTTCTCCAAGCCACTGTAATTATGCAGACTAGGAGTATGAACCATGCGATTGTGTTCTACAGCAGAGGGTATATTACCTTTTTAGGTTGTCAACGAAAGTACCTCAGGGAGCAACGCATAATTGCGGCTCACACAGGATTTAATTGTTGGAGAATGTTAAGAAGAATGAGGTATCTTCTTATTGTTTTCTTGACTGGTAGTCTGAATACAACTGTGGCTGCTGGTGCAGCATGCCGCAGTGGAGTGCAACATACCGTAGGTAATACGATACATGTTTAGAGGTCAGCTCTAATACAGTAGCCAACATTAGTGTGTGCTTCAAATGCTTGCCAAAATAAGTATTGGTGCGCATCATTACATGTGCAGAGTTTTGGTCACACAGAAATAAGCCTTAAAAGCATTAAAAGTGAAATATTATTAGTATGTTTTTAGTATATTTATCTTATTTAGTATTTATCTTTTAGTATATTTTGGTTTAATTTCACATTCATGGTGACAAGAGGATGAAGCTAATATGTTTACTTTTAGCCACACTGTAATATTGACTTACTGTATGTGGTTGACTTTTCTTGACAACTATCTATGGGCTGCTATGAAATTTAGTGCAAAGGATGTAATCACTTTGGTGAGCATCTAACTTTCCATCAATCACCATTATCAGTTAAAAAATTTTAATTTGCTCCCCTATTCAACAGCCAGGATCTACAGCAATGTCACCATGTCGCCATGTTCTGCAATCCTGGTTGGCAAGATACAGTGTTTCACAGTATTTGATGGCAGGGCTTGAAAAAACAATCAGGGAACTTGTAAATGTGATGCATTTGCAAGTGGCAGCTCCACGATTTTGATCAAGTGGCTTGAGAAAAATAAAGATCTAGCAGGATACACCTGTCATCTCACAGATTCAGATAATGTTTGGCACATAAAAAAAATCTTTCAGGATGAATTTTCAAGTTGGACAGCCGTATCATTTTGATAAATATACTGTAGGTGTATGTAAATAAACTAGAGCCTTGCAGTGCTACTAGTGTGGTCGTTTAGAGTTTAGTGTTATGTGTATTGATAAGGAGTAATGGATTTATAATATCTGCCTTATTTTCACGTCATTATTGTCATATCACCTTTAGCAATATAAATATTTCATGTGAAGAACTGATCCAGTTATGTCATTGTCTTTTTTCAATAAAGCGCTGAAATCAGCACGTGTCAGACAAGGCAAACAATAATTACATAAAATACGATACTGCAAAAGAACGAACCAGATAAGATCAAGTGATAAATGTTTCAAGCAGCATAGGCTTGTTGTCTTTCTACAGCAACTACCCTGGTTGAGATAATAGCAGTTCATAAATATTCAGCACTTAAATTGCTGAATTTATATTCGTGCTTAAATTATAAGCCTGGAGCATGTTATCATCTCCAAAGTGGCTGGTGACCGTCTTCCTACCAGTCTGTCATGGTAATGCCTCAGACCAAACAAAGGAGGCAACGTTATTGAGGTCAAACAACAGCAGCTACCTACCTACGAGCCAAGAGTAAAAATGACCCACTCTGTGGGATCAATTGAACCCTTGCAGAAGCTGAAAATGACCCTAAGAGTTTGAGCGACAGCTGGGAAGATGAAAGGCATCTAGTGAAAGGTTGTGGTTGCTTTGCTTTGGAAGTGAGTGCACTATTAGTTTAATGGTACTCAGAACATCAACACTGGCCTGTCATATCTGCCACTCCAAGGGTAAAAGACTATAGGGATGTAGGAGATACACGGGATCCACGAGGCACACTCAACAATACAGATTCACACAAGCTCCCGGAGGCAGTCTAAATGTTTTCTTGTTGTTAAAACAATAAATAATTCTTTAAAAAAATGCAAATAAATATATAAATAAACTGGATGAGCGCTTGTCAATATTTGAAACAATATTTCAGAGGAGTGCTGTGTTTCAACAAGACACAACCAGGAGCTATGATTTGTTTGTACCCCAGAGACCAAGTGAGATTCTGCTGTTTCACCCAGCAGCACCTCCAGGCAGCTGATGTTATTCCTGTACAGCTTCGCAGCTCTGGCTCAAACTGGAAATACTTCACAGGGATCAGTGTATTCCAGAAATGGTGTGTGCATGTGTGTAGGTGTGTGTGGCGGGGGGGGGGGAGCCAGGTAATATTATAGGGGGATTGCCTGCAAAGCCACAACCTTCTCCCGTCCTCTGTCTCTGTCAGAAGTTCTCCCCGAGGGGGATCAGCAGGTAGCATCGATGGGAAGCTCTTCAAAAGTATTTGCCAAACTCCTGGAGGATGGAAGATCTTACTGAAGATCATAGGGAAATGCAAAAAAAAAACTCCATCTAACCAAGTAATTGAATATTTAACTCTAATGTAAAAAAAAAAACTGAAGGTGCCAGTGGGTTAAGAAAAAGCTAGTTTTATTCATTTTAAATATTTGTCACTTACTTTCTGTACAGCAACAATAAAATCTAAATAAATAATAAAATCCATTTAATGTTTCTAATTTTAGAAGTTATTTTGGCTGTCATTTGTCAAGGTTCAAGGCTAAAGGACAGTGAGATCCTATTCTGTGCTTTGGCTACACGTTGTTTGCTTTTTATTGAAAGGAATTATGTTTCTTACTAAACAAACACATGGTTAGTAGCCCATATTATTATATAAAGACTCAGTAAAGTAGATTCTCGTTACGTTTAGGTTAATCAAAAGTAGATTCACACCTGAATCTTATTCCTGTTGCTTTTATAATACTTTGAAACAACTTTTAAACCATAAAGCTATAATCTTTTGGGTCTGGGGAGGGGCTGGGGACGGGGGTACGTGTTGAACCACTGACCTCAGTTCATCTTACATTCTGTCAAAGTTGTTGATTTATTTACAGTGTAGTAGTCAGCTTTGCCTGCTATCACTGTGGACATGGCTGGGCAAGTTTAACTGCTCTGGCTCGATGCCAAAACATGTAAAAATAGTATTACAGAGACCCTACAACTAGAACTAGTCAAGGGGAGCAATTCATTGATATTTAATACATGTCATTGAGTAATGTTGGCAAGTGCACTGGACTAGAGAATTTTTAAGGAGAAGTGACAAATGAAGGCAGATTTGAAGAATTATGGTTGATTAGGTCTGAGATGTATGTGGGATGTCCTGTATCTCGCCAGTTTTCATGTAGAGCTTCTCAATCCTTCTCTTCTTTAGCCTGATCGTGTATTGAGCATTTTCTAGGTGAAAAGCAAGTGGACAACAAGACCTTTGAAGACAACAGTGTTTGGCCATTTTATAATTTTTCTTTCGTAGTTGCCATCATGTTTGAAAGAGGCCCTCGGTCGTCCCTAATGTAACGGGTAGCGTGTGGTCTGACAGTGATAAGGGTAAGACAGCAGCACAAGGTAAACAAAGCTCTTTTGATTTAACCTGTGCCGAGCCTTTCCAACACGCCATCAATCCCAGTTGCTCTGCGTCACCATGGCAACCAATAGTCAGGCTGAGCTCAGCACAGTTTTTGGTCTTGAGAAAAACCATAAACAGGAGGACAAACAAAGACTGCTCGCCAAAGCTGTGACAAGAAAACACAGCACAGTAATGACACCAGCCTGTGTATTGTCATGCATATGCAAATTACCGTGCTTATGTGAAGTCTCTGCTGCATCCATCATCCACATCTCATGCTCTTTCATTGTGTCAGCGTGTGTATACCACACAGAATGCATGAGGTCGTCAGGAGATTATTGCTGTAAAACCTTTCAAATAAATCACCTTGGAGATAATTGCATCACATCATCACTATTAAGCCTCTGACATTTCCTTTATTCTTTAATGTGAGTATAATAAAAGGCTAACATTAAATTCAACATGCGCCTACCCGGCTGATAATTGACTAAATGGGTAATTATGCTTTAACTGGACGGCGGTGAGTTCTGGAGGCTCCAGGTTGACCTGCATGCTGGATGATTGTTCTTGTAAAAGGACATCTTGTGCACTGCAGCTTGGCCTTCATTGAGCTGTCTGGAGCTGTGGGGGATGCAGTGCTGTCAGGCTGCCTGCCCTCCTCCACCATCCATGGGATCGATCACGCCACCACCTCCTAGAGAAACCTAACCACCACAGCTCCTCCAATTACTGCTGATGGGCTACATCTTTCGATCAGAACGGGCGTCAGCGCTGTACAGCACCTTTCAGAGGCAGGGACAGAGACGAAGTGGCACGCTTGCCATGGCAAGAGAAAGAAAGAAAGAAAGAGTAAGAAGGGATGTGGTGACAGGTTTGCGCAGCTGGTGAAACCTTCTATGTTGAACTGCCAAGACGGATGCTGAACTTAGACCCGGGTGTGAATTATTAATATTGACCACTTACGCGAGAATAAAGAAGCATTTACTCTCCAACTGACATGCCTGAATTAATCATAGAGCCGTACTCAAAGGCACCATGAATTCTCTTTCATGACAAACCTGGCAATTTTCACTTAAATGACAGATGTCTTCAGAATAAAGGAAGGCCACCAGCTCTGTCATTATCTCTGGCATTATCTGACGCACCATCAAAGATTCAGCAGAGGACAGGTTTTGTTTTTTTTGTTTTGTTTTTTGTTTTTTTCTCAGCAGGGCATTTTCCACTCACTGAAAATGATTCCGCTGCAGTTATCATACATACTGAAAGAAGAATATTACTATCGCATTACTATGACACACACACACACACACACACACACACAGTAAAAGTGATGTATGAGAGGAGAGACAGGATTATCAAGCGTCTATGGAATTTCTCCAGTGGAGTTGAGCAGAGCTCTGACCCTCCAAGGATGCAAAGATCCATAAATGAAGCAGTTACCATAGTGAATCTGCAGGAAGTAAGCATATGATTCTCCCTCCCCATAATGCGGTGGCTATTTTCTTGCCTTAAGTAAGTGAGCCAGTATGTGCTCCATATACTGTTAAGGGTCCATATACATTAACAGTGTGTATGTGTTTTTTCTATCGCTGTCCTGCATACAGCTCCCAGTGGATCCATCAGGTGAAGAGTATTAGAAAGGATTGTCCCTGCAGGACTCTCAGCCTTTTCACCAGATTCTACAGACTGTATGTGGTCGGCACATATAGAAATAGGAATCATAATCAGAAGTGCATCAAGGAAGAAGTTTAACACATACTGTATATAAGTATAAGTGTGAAAGTAAGTGCAGATCCGTGTCTATATCTGAGAAGATGCATTGCCAGGTATCAAGTCAATCAATATCAACAGCACCCTGTCAGGCTTCTCTCTTTATGCTGCCTCCATCTAATTGTTCATCTATCGTGTTCAGCCCACATTTGATCCAAGGTGTGAATTGGTGTGCGGTCCCAGGCATAATCACTTGTAAAGTGAAGTGAAAGTAGGATATAACAGATTGGTGGTTAGACAGTAATCACATTTTCAAGGAGTTTCTAAGTATAATGGAAACACAATGCATCACTATGTTGCTGTATTAAACTCTGAAATCTCCAGAAGCCAGAAAAGAATGTCTGTTTCACACCAGAGGGTTAGGTTTAGGGTTATGTAAGTATGTTTTCATGTGTGTGTGTGTCTAAGCATTGCTACTGCCAAATTACTATTAAAAATATATTTTGTTATGGTTAATTTAAGAAGTATTATACAAGACTTGACTAGTCCTTGGTTGTTTTTTTACCTGAAAATGTTTTCTACATAATGAATGCGTAAAAGAATGAATGTCCTTTTCATGGTTCCACCACTTTTAATGGGATGAAACAGCCATTCGGAGCTACTTTCACCGATATTCTGTTAGGAATAAATAAATGCATTGAATGTTTAAATAGACCCTTCTCCTCAATCAAATTTGGCAATCTGGATTTGTGTTTCAAAGACCCATTGTCAGTGATGGGGGTCAACAGCAGTGCCAACCAATGACAGCTGCAACTCATGAATAATGATGTTATTATCCAACGAAAATTAAATGAGCTCCAAACAGCTAGATTCATTGTATAGTATGCAGATATGCAGGTGTAGTGCCTGGTTTTATCTGAGCTTTTGGCCCAAGATGAGCAAACTCGTGAGGCTCCTTTGTTGCTCCACAGTCTGAGATGGTGATTATTGCTGTTTGAGCTTTTTTTTACTTTGAGTCCCTCTGCTCCCGAATGACCTCCCGAACAATTCAGTGTCCTTTAAAATAGTCTCTTTGTCTCCAAACTTGTGGTCTGCTTATTTCATAGTCTATGCTGTCTTTTGTTAAGCTGTTGTTTTAAATGTTTAATGCATGTTTTGTTCTATTTTGTGTAGTTTGTTTTCCCACATTTTATATGTGATTTTAATGTGATATTACTGTAGATTTAGGAATGTAATAATGATGGTTAATGATGAGTTTCTAGGTCTTCAGCCTTAGGGAGATAAGCTTTTACTAATTATATGCCAGTTAAACCATTAACATAATGTAGCATTTGTGGTTGAAAGACATTGTATTTCCTGTCATAAAGAATAGGTCTTTCAATCTTTGTCGTGTTAAACACAATACAACACTGTCTGGTGGACGTGGGAGGAGGGGGTGTATCTGTGTGTGATTGTGTACATGGTGAAATTGCACTTACATCTACATTATGAGTAAGGAAACCTTAGTAAGTATATGCTCCATGACTTATCTTTTTAGCAGGCGTTGCTCTGGCTCGTGCATGATACACGTTCCTTCTAAAATAAACATAAGGACAGTGCCTGCATGGAAATCTGAAAGTGACCCTGGAGCTTGTTTTCTCTCACTTAGCTTTATGTCTGTTTCTAGACTCATTCTCTTGTTGTTATAATTTGGCACCACAGAGAATGTTTTAAATCCTGGGGCTCAGGTCGAGTATCTGCAAGTCAGCTGCATCTATAGCAGGGGCATTCCCCACGGTTTCGAGATAATTACTTTCTTCCCTTATGACAACCCTATTGAATTTAGATTAAGCCAATAACAAACCTGTGACACGGCATGCCCTCTGCATTGCATCCTGTCAATAGGCTGTTAATGTGCCCGACCCTCGTCTCATTTTTCCTCGCATATCATCAGCTGGTCCCCCTCTACAACCACACAGGCTGCCCACGGGCGAGTACAGCTAACACTGTGGCAGATGAGGCCGACAGAGGAAGTCTCATCAATGATGAAGAGGGGTAGCTGGGGGAGTCATGCGGAGGAATTGTGGTGGAGTGAGTGAGAGGTGCAGCTGGTTTGTTTGTCTCGTTCCTTCCAAACGGACATTGTGAATAAAACTCCCCAGAGAGCACGCATAAGAGAAAAGTGGCTATTAATAGCTGATAGGCTGAATAAAGCTGTCGCAATTTAGATAGGCGTCCACACAGATTTTAGCACTTATGGATGATTTTTCAATGCTGTACTGGCATCATTCCCACTGGGAGCAGGACAGATAAGCCAATTAATAACAGAGGCAAGTATATAAATAAAAAATGTGCTTTTTGTCTTATTATTCTTTACATGTTTGACGTGCTACATGACAAAAATGTCAAAGAACTATTCAGCTGAAGTCAGCTACATAGGTGTAGCCCCAAAAGGCAAAAGCAAAAACAAAAATCTTATCAATTCCTTGTCTGTCAAGCACCGTGTGTGTTCACAGAATTGATTGTTTCCTTAATTATCTTCTCTGACATCTGTCCAGATGCAAACAGAAATTCCATCGCCAATGCACTGAGAATGAGAGTGGCTGTGTCAGTGTGGCAGCGTCTCCTCCCAGCTGCCATCCTGCTCATTCCCTTTCTTCAATAACCCTCATTGTATTAGGAAGAGGAGGCCCATTCTTACGCACATCTCTCGTGCTCCTGTTTCTCTAGGGCCCAGCCCAGAGGATGTGAAACTTGTTGGGGACAGCGGTGACACAGCTTCTACTGAATTTGACCACCTTTAGCTGCACACGTACCCGCTCTCCAGGAGACTTGAGACGAAGAGTCCCGCACTACCTGACAACACCGACGCAAGGGGAAAGGAATACACTGGAGGAGGGGTTTGTGCTTGCTGCAGACGGACAAAGGACTGCTTGTGAGTATCCTATTGTTCTCTGTGTTGTGGGCAAACACATTTTCATACAACTGATTTGGTTGTTAATATTTCTATTATACAATATTTTTCAAGTGCACCAGGACACTTTTTATATCCCTGTAAACTGTCTGATGAACTGACACCCAGTCTGACCTTGACAGTGTTGGTTTGTTCTTCTTTTTTACTGCCTCTTACAAACAATGTTTTCTTTTGTTTTTGGTGTATATTTGTTTGTTGTTTTATAATACAAGGCGGCTAAATTTAAAATCCCGATCATCAAAGGACGTGGACAAAGGTAAATAGAGGATGCAAGTAATAGAGCCCACTATCCACCCACTATCTCGCTTCCTTTTGGTTTCACTCTCACATGGCTGTCTTTATACTTTCTCTCTCTTGCTTCCTGCCCAGTGGATGTTCCATTTTTACCAGGAAATCCAGTAGAGGAATTGGGTGGAGGACAGGGGAAAAATGACCTGACAGATCCACTTACCTGTGCTGTCTACGACTCCCCGGCTGCTGATATTATTAGATGTTGATATATACTGTATGTAGGCATAGCGCACAAGAGCAGGGAGGAAAAGGTTTAGGAGGATGGAAGAGGGAAGTGCGAGAGCTCACGAGCCAATGCTGCTGATGTCAAAGCTGAGCAAATAATCTTAAGATGTAGAGGCAGCAAATAATGAGATAGTGAGGTGAGGGAGCAAGAAAGAGCAGGAGGGGTTTGGATGTTGAATCACTTGTAGGCTCTGTTGTTACCTCCCTAGTAAAAACTATATTGTGATTCCTCACTGACCAGAGCAGTGTGCAATGAATCTAAACCCTATATTCTCATATTGACTTTTGCCCGGTGCAAACAAACCTAGCCGGAATAAGACAGGTTATCACAGAGATCTATAGGACCTACATAATCCACAGTGCCTGTGGATCATTCCACCAGTCAATAGCAGAGCTCAACAGCACAACAAATATTAAATTTCCATGTGTGATAATCTGATTAAAAATGTATAAAGAGAGCGAGCGAGAAAATGCTGCCATCACACCATGATAAACACCATAGCAGCAACATACAATTATAATGTAGTTAAAAGACGGGAAACAAGATAAAGTGTAGCTCTTGCCTGTTATTGGAGAAAGGGGTTTTTAGCTATGCTAGGGGTGTTTACATGTACATTTAGTCATTTGGCAGACGCTTTTATCCAAAGCAACTTACAAGTGAGATTCAAGATACAATAGTAGACAGGGCAAGCCTAAGGACCCCTACTGGAGGTGGGCCACAGCTGGGATTCGAACCCCAGTCTTACCACTGTTTAACACAGACTTTTATAGTTCCCAAATAACCCATCCCACTAAATTTGATAATCTTCTGATCTATTACTCTATCATCACTTAGTTTATACAGTAGCAAGGATGTGAGTTTTTGGGATTGTATGGTTTTCTGCATTCATTTGTCATGATCTGATCTGCATCTAAGTCAAGAGTATAAACACATTTAATGGTTTATCATTAGTATGTCACCATTGTCATTGTCAGTAATACTAATGTTGCATTTAGCTTCACAGAATGAAAGCTGTAGGCTGAACTACTGTATGAACACAGTTCATTTGGAGCAGTGGAACTACACACACACATTTAATGAAAAGACTTAACTAGCGGCACAAATTGATGCAAATACTCCCCATGAGTTGAAAATGTATAAAACTTGACTAATCTGTATTTTCACCTGGAAATGATTTACACATAATGAATGCATAAAAGAATGAATCTGCTCCTTTTCATGGTTCCATTACCTTTAATGGGATGAAAAAGTCATTCAGAGCTTCTTTCAACGATATTCTGTTGGGAACAAATAAACGCATTGAATGTTCAAATAGTTCCTATCTATAGTGAGTTGGAAAATGTTGAACTAGAGTATAAAATCTGCATGAAAGTCCTGTCTTTTGAAATACATAACAGAGAATGGACAAAATAACAATGTTTTACAGGGATATGCGCTGCAATACAACTGACCTGAAATTCTCTATTCTATAATTCTATATTTTATAGTTTCTGAGGTCTGCTTTTGTTGAGACTGGCAGGAAAACAATGATTTAGTTGCTCATGTTTGAGGATATAGGTTGTGATGGTTTTTACGCAGCTGGGTTACAAAATATTGCAGCTGTATTGCATGACGATAGATGCTTTCGCATGCAATATTTCCATTAGCACCCACTATTTAGTCAGCTGCCAGACAAACTGTTGGGGCTCATGTCTCTCAAGTGAGAAAAGACACAATACCATAATGTTTTGACAATCGTAGTTTTATTTACAACCAAGCTTCGAGCTAATAGCATATGTTGTGTAATCATTTAGATAGCACTCCCAACCCCTTTAATTTGTGTCAGTTGAATTAGCACTGACTAATCAACATAGCAGCCTCTCATCATAGATTTATAGATGGCCATGATTGCTGCCAGGGTGAAATTAACTCTTTCAGTCTGCAGGGAACTGTTGAAAGATTCCTGGCTGAAACACATCCCACTTTCACACACACACATATGCAGTATATGCATATGAGAGTTGTCTGTTCCTTCTGGCTATCTCTGCAGAGCTGTCACACATGCCGCGTCTTGGAGCACCAGGAGACCGGGGTTGACTTGAATTAAACCGAGAGAATGTCCTTTCCAGATCTGCAGAGGACCACAGAGACACATCCGCTCCCAGAGCGAACCAGTCAAAAAGACGAAAGGGGAGAGCGAGTCAGAGAGAGAAAGAGAGATGAATGGAGGAAAAAGAAAAGAGGCTGAAGATAGGGTGGAGAGGAGAGGGAAGTTAATAAAAAAAAAAATAGGCAGGGAAGGACTCTCCGTGAGAGAGAGGAATGGAAGATGAGGTGGTGAAGGAGTGTGTGTGTGTGGCTGTGTGAGAGAGTTTGACAGAGGAAAAAGAAGATGAGTAGAGAAAGCTCCTATAAAACCACTAGACACAGACACACCTACAACATAATTTCTCTTTTCCCTCTGCTATGGCCAAAAAGGTAACCGCATGCAGTGTGGATAAATGAGCAAAATGCGATTTTATCCTGCTGCAACATGTCATTTTGAAATGAGGTGGGATTTTGATATATTTTTCCAAAATAAATAAAAAAAAAAAAAACAATTGCAATTTAAAGGTGGTAACTGTTTTGATTTGATTGATCCACTCAATTATCACACTTTAAATAGTTTGATTCATTTCAATTGTGAAAGCTCACTTCACTCTAAATACTCTAAATACTCTAAAAGTTGAGTATGGTTTTTATTACATCACACATAAGTTTTTTTTTTCAGTCATATAAAAACTAATATATACTTTTTGCAGTTCCAAATTATAAAGTATTGGGATTCTGGAAATATACTCTGTTGACAGCAATTACAACATTATGCAGACAAGAGGAGACATTCTGAAGTTGTGCTCTATATTAGATGCTTCAGACAGAGGGACCCTTTACCAGTATCAAAACAGAGGGGCATATGGAGTGTATGCTTATAATAGATTACAGTAATGTATGTTCTGACCTGAACCTTTGAAGTAGATTTGGAACAGACCATAATTTTAAAGATCTCACCTCCAGGCATGATTATTAACAGTGCATTACATATTATGTTATCGCCCTGTGCCTCTCCCTTGCCCTGGATGATAAACACACTAGAGACCAAGGTTTTTGTAGAACAAGAAATTGCAACATAAATTATTAAGTATTCCAAAAAAAGGCAATCATTGTATTTTCTCTTTACTCCTGCAAACTAGGCAATCCTTAAACTTCTTGCAGGGACTTTAGCTCACTAATGCACAATGAGCTTGTTACTCTTAATACAGGGAGACATTGCTTATCACTGTCGCTCCACCAAATCTACAGTAAGCCCTTTGCAACATTCGTCTCTTTGTTCTGTAATGATGCAAACCTTCTTTACAGAAATTCTACAGCTCATGATTTCTCATTTCATTTTAGTGCATTAGCTGTTGAATCATTAATGCAAGTCCAAGCATGACAGACAATCATTGTAAGTGATTACTTACATAAAAGGGGAAATGAGCAGTTCAAAGATAATACCACATACATTTGGTGGTTTTAGGAAGCATTTAAATGCATCAATATTTACATGGTTTTTCAACCTACACCACAATTACATTTGTGCCTCTGGCAGTTTTCTATACTGTTAATTCTAACAAGGGAAGCAAGCGTATAAATGGCTGACCTAAAATTTTGTGGTGAAACAGCAGCTGCCATAAAAAAATCCTTTGTGAATGAGTTTTAATGCTTCTTAGTTTATCTTTGTTAATTCTAAATGGTTTTTAGACCACGGCAGACCTTTGAACTTGTAATTAAGCTATCTAATTACTGCTAAGTTCAAAAAACCTATTACTTCTTCTATTGTAACACGCTAAGCTACGAATTTACACAATATATTAAAATGAGTAATTTTTTTTAAACAAATATTAAAAAGCTGCTGACTGAGGTACTGTGTACATCAGTAGCTTTTTAAATCGCTGAACTTGGATGCAAAATGTGGAGCACATGTACAAAGACACAGATTTCACAGACATGGATAATGGTCTATTTTAAGGTTAGAAGTTTCAAAAAGTGTTTTGCTGTGATGCAACTGTTTGCAATTTCATTGTTCTCACGAGAAATGTTTCTTAACAATTCTCTCTTGAACACTGAATTATTCAGTCTACAACAACCTGGTTTTGGAGTGAGGTGGAGGTGTATATCACAGTTACAGTAACAAAACAGTACATGCAGAAAGCAGCAAAGGCTAAAATGTTAACAGAAAGTTTGAACAACTGAAATCCACCTAAACTATTATGACCCAAATAACTAGTGTGGGCTCCCAGTCGGTTTGGGATTTATCCATGTGCAACACGTTATGGTACCTGCACACAGTGAGCTCCTGCAAGATTAGATAACTAGCACTGAACTAAGGCTCAGCCAGGTCCTGGGGAATTATGAAAGCTGTGGTTGAAATGTCTGTGGAAACCCACACACAAATAGCCAACTTGCAGCCATATGTGGACACGAAAGAGACAAAAATGCAGCTGCATCCACTTGCACACACACAAAAAAAGACAGACAGGGATCCTGGAGGCATTTAACATGAATGTGTGTAATCTATATGTGTGTCAGCCCTAGGTCAACCCCAAGTAGCGCTATTTACCAGGATGACATCCTTTACTGAAAAAACATTGTCGTGTGCTGCAGCTGTGTAACCTCAGCAAACCCCTGGAGCCAATATTTGTGCTCCGTTTACTAACCAAGCAATGCCACGGTGTATAATATTTAGATTTGGGAAAAAAGGGAGAAGGTTAGATTTAAGATGATAAACCAATTTACTGTGACTTAAATCACCATATCAATTACTTTTTTTAAATGAGCTATGTACATAAAAAATGGCATGAGATTATTTTGGTCTGCCAATTTGATTTAGAAAGTGATTATCGCGGGTAATCAAGAACATATGAGTGTTGCCAGATCAGTGGCATATTGGGAAATTAGACCCAACATTAACAGAGGCCAGCATATGGTGCACGTACCAGAATGCAACAAGTCCTCCGAGCTAAATGGTTAAATAGATTGTCAGCGAAATCCAAAATGACTTGTACAGTATGAACGCTCTGCTCCCATAGGGTTACAAAAACAGTCAAGACTGATCTGTAATATTAGTCCAGTCTCAGTCTTGTTCTTGAATCAGTGAACAGAACAGAACAGGACAGTTAAAGAAAGCAACAACTTACTTGTATTAAGTCTAAAAAGTGCATCACCCCACCTTCAGGCTAACTCAGAACTAAGACTCATGTCTCCATGGTAACAATCGGTGACATCTACTGACTAGTGTTTCCATGGTAACTGTGGGTGACCTGCTGACTAGTGGCACCAGATGACAAAAGAGCAAAACATGGTTCATAAATTTCACAGTAGTTGCAAGCAATGAGAAGGTGAAGAGTTTTTTTTTATAGACTGCAGTAACATGTTGGAGATAATTTTATTTCCATAAAGAAACTGCTCTGATCCTGACAGATGAGTTAGAAGAAGTACTGATCTCTGCTGTATTAAGAAGCCACAGCAGGTCAGCTCAGCTGCACTGTGCTTACATTCTAAGTTTTTGTTCTGTTGTGTGTAGACTGATACATTTTTATTGTAGATATTCAATTCCTGCAGAAACCAAACATGTTCTGCAGCCTTGTTTTTAATTGAGAAAAACAAAAGTCTAGATTTATCCAGAATTAGTTGAGATAGTTAAGCAATGTAGACAACATTTTGCAGGGGATGCATTTAGAATAAGAATAGAATAATCATCCTGAATATTCTGTGTATTTGTAAAACTATACCCCGACTTTCAATGTGACAGATGCTATGACACCCTGTTGTTTTTTCTGATAGGGTCAACCTCAGCCAGGAATGGAAGGGGTTAAAAACTTCTGTGAGCTGTATCAAACAACAAGCAAAACAAAAACTGTGGCTAAGCTTTGTGATGCTAAATTATGTTAACATAGCTGCTGGATTTGCAGGCAACAGAGAAGATGGCATTCATCAAGTTTTGTGCCTCTGGGCCAATGAATTTGACTTGTTAGCTTGTTTCGGTCTGTAATTGCAATTCCCCCATGCTGGGTCCAGTCATTACAATTCCTGAAATCTGTTATTTTCCTCAAGTTTTGACAAATTCACATTTGCCTGTCTGTAGATCTGGGGTGGACGCACACGCAAAGAAATAAACAAACAAACGAACAGATGAAGATGAATAGTTGTGCTCTGATTTTATCAGGACATGATCAAAGCAGCGAGGTTGATAATGAACAGTGACATGTCAGTGTGCGGAGCTTGCCAACCATGACAAAACAAATTGACACGAAAAGCACGCTCATCTGATTTGTGGAGTGGTAGAGCTATAGACACAGACATAGACTTGAAGCAATTTGCAGGAGGAAGATGTATGAAGCTGCTTCCTCCTGTAGGCTCTGAACACAGAGGTGCACTGTACGTCTGAGCATGCCTGGAGTTCACAGTTCTGCCTCAACTCAGAACTGCACGAAAATCTCTGAAGGCCTGAATTGGACAAAGAGGATAATCAATAGTGAGCTGGTGAAAATCTGTTTTGATGGTTACCCAGAGGTTATTACAAAAATGCCGCCACACTGGACAGAGAAAGGGTCATTTCTCTACACACTGGCATCTGTAAATGCCTACGACATTCAGGTTTTTTTCTCCTAATTTATCAAAAATGTATATATACATATAGATGTAGTGTTCCTAGACTGATTTATGGCCACATTTAGGTGGGTAAAAATGAGGGATTTGTTCACCTTCACAACAACATCAATAATAGACTGATGGTGAGAAAGTAAGAAAATCAACAGATTATCATCAATGCAAATGTACTAAAATATTAAAAATATATATAAAATATTATAAATGTACATTATATAATGTACAAATGTCACCTCCTCGATAGTACACTGCAGCAGATAATCTTTCAAATGGAATACTGGAGCACATATTTCAAGTAAACATTTGACGTTATTACATGATTACAGCCACAGTAGATGGATGGCTGTGCAATGGCATTGGCATTTCCCTTGCTTGTTTATTCTCTATCCATCCAACTGGAAATCTTTGTGTTACATTAAAGGGCAAAGGTCCAGATAGGTCAGCCAAACCTGAGAGACAAATTCATCAAACACATGATGACATATCACCTCGGAGAAAATAAATGGGGTCGTAAATGTAGCTTGATTAGTTACCAGCTATGAGATCAGACCGTGTGAGGCGCACTACAGCGGAAGTGATAAATGTTTTTCGACGGCTAAGTTTCCCTCAAGGCACGAAACGCGATTATTAAGATGTAATAAGCATGCATTGGCATCTGATGTCACGTAGTGAAAGTTGTGACTGTATGAACCGAATCAGAAGCCGTTTGGTGGAATCGCTTTGCAGCAGTGTTGGTCTTTGCACAGGAAGCATCCTGAGAGGAAAAAAAAACAGCCTTTGATTTGTGCAATCAGCAGACTTTTAAGCAGTGCAAAAAGGCAAAAGCTAGGACCAGAGTGACTGAATGCAGCTCTGATAACACCTGATTATGGCTCAGATGAATCCACAACCTCCTCCCTAACTTTGTTATTGTCTAACCACCTCATTCTGTGGACTTTACAGCTGGATGGCCTAATTGGAGCCATTTCCACATATAATGTGGCATTCCCAAAGGGGCTTATTATAGATACTGCGCTGACCCACCTAAGCTTTTCTTCAGCTACCCTCACATTAGGCTCCCATGGTTCAGTCTAGTGATTCCTTCAGCCTACAGGCTATTGATCACCACTGTGAGGGAAGAAAAGCAGGCCGGAGTTATATATGTGTCTGTTTCACTGTGGGCACAGGATCATGCACTGCAGAAAGGACTTACCTCTTGTGCACCAAAACTCAACTAAAAGAAATCATCATATTTGCTGTTGTAGTAGTTTGTGTAATAAAACAGGTAATAATATAATGCAGGGCTGATTCCAGTACTACAGTACAATAGTACTGTAGACTCCTGTTCCTGGTTGGTCTGGTAATGAAAGTGTTGAATGCTAAATGTGCAGTTTGGTTCTGGTCTATTTGAACACCTGTCCCTTATTATTCTAATTACCACTTTGACCCAGTACAGTGTGTATTCACAGATGCTTGCACAGCATTTGTCAAGCTGAAAATCATCTGTGGTTTTAGTGACAGAGTTGTTGTTGTTGTGAAGACATGTCGTCAGTCGGTGCTCTTTATCTCAGCAAAGTCATTCCTCTGTAGAGGCAGTGACACCTCTGTAATGTAACATCAGTAGACACACAGTCGCTGTGTCAACACTGCTCTGTCGGTGTCATCTTTCTGTGCCCCCAGCTACTCTTAGAATGCGGCCGAGCTTAGCTGCATACAAGCAAAGCAGGGGGACAGATAATACGAGTAAGTGATAAGCAATGATTTGAGAGGCCAGCAAGGAGCAGATTGGCTGGGTTGAAAACTTGGGTTGAAATGTCAAAAGCATCTTGTTTTTACACCGAGCTGGAAACTATGCTGACTTGCTTCTTCATTAAGCCTGCATTCAACATCGTCACTTATCTGACATTTTGCCACAGAACTTTAAATGTCAGTGACTTTATGACAGTATTCAAGAAGAACTATTTCTACGAAAGTGGTGCAGTACATTTAGATACGCTTACATTAGCAATTTCATGTTATTTTTTTTTTTGTATACGCCAAACAGGAAACATACTGAAATGTAAGCAAAAAACTGTACTTTTAGTCGCTATTGTTGATCTGATTTATTTTGTGTTTGGAATATAATTGGTAATGTGTCAACACATGAGTGCAAGTGCATCATCGGTGACACCAAAGGTGTTGAGCTGTCAGAATATCAGTGCGTTCATTGTGCTTTTCACCATTGTGTAAAGCATTAGCAAATGGAATGACTCACACGTGCAGTTAGCATGGGAAATAATGACAATAATCATGTTTCCGCTAATTACCAAAGCTATTAAATGAGTCTCCACCACAAATTGGCTGCCTCCTGGGGCCTGTGTTTTACTGGCAGGTTCAAAGCTCATGACAATATATCCTAGAAGGAGATCACAACTACCGATACGCTGTCTAATTATGTAATGCAAAAAAAAAAAAAAAAAAAAAGAAAGAAAGAAACATGAGCAAGCTGGGAGCTGTACCGTCCATAAGTTCATCTGCTGTATCTCTGCCATCAGATCTATCTTTAAAAAGCTCTTACTTGTCCTGGGGAAGCAGCTACACTACACTGCTACTCACAGTCGATAACTCAGAGACACCTAGTTTTCTCATGTTGGTCACGGAGCTGACTCCATTTTCCCCACTGGCTTGTCTCTCCCACCTGAGGCTACTGCAGTTCCCATATGTCATTTTTAATATCATCACCATTTTTTTTTTTTTTTTTTTTTTTTTGCAAATGTAGATCATGACACATATAATATTTTGTGCAATCAATTTGATGCTAGTTTCTGATATGTTGTCATCAAACCATTAGTGTGTTGTCTTAGACCCTCCTAAATGAAGGCCTTCCTTAGTTTCTTCCTTGCACTTCTCTATTTACTCCAATTATTTCCAAGCCCAAACAAAACACTCAGCTGCAGTGTCACTGCATTGGATCAAATCCCCCAGGTTTAATTAGCAATGATCAGATTCATAATTATATATATTTTCCCTCCACAAGGGCATATAATTGGGGGACTTCTACGCAGGGGAATCTTTCATCTGAGAAATCCATGGTCTAACCCTCATTAAGGAACTCAGAGCTCACCAGAGCTAGCATGTTGAAGTCTGAGAGTGAAGGTGCAGCTGATAGTTGAACACCTAAACTCCCACTCAGGAAACAGGCTTTAATTAGCTAATGAAAACAGCAGCTTTCTCTGCCAACCTTTGACCTTATGCTGAGCCATATTAATCATGTTCATACTGCGTTCAGAGCTATACATGTCACATGCTGTTGAAATTGATGCCACCCTTACATCAGGCACTGATTTCAAAGAGATAAATGCCGTGCTGTCACCATTTTTTGTTAGGAACCGTCTACATTCACGAATCATTCTTAAAGACTCTCTAAAGGTTGCGCTGCATAGATTTTGGGTCATTTGCAAAAAAACCAAAAACTCAGATTTTAATTGTCATGTTTATGACACACAAAGGATTCAGAGACATTTTCTAACACCTAAACATCTAGAATAAATTATGATTAGGTTATTAGTATCCTTGTTTATGCAGGTTTAGAAATTTAGGCAATCATTGCCTGTAATGTAAAAAAGTCATAATTGTCGATAAAAATTCATACAGCAAAGACAAACAATCTGTCAGTGTTGTTATTTAGCAATAATTCACATTAACTATTTATTAAGTACAGTGAGTGTAAATGGCTCAGTCTGAAATACATCTATTTGCCTAATCTTAATGCCCATTTACAGTGTCCCAAATGTCCCTACCCTCACATATGAACCATATTGTTAAAGGTGCGTCTATAGAAAGTGTAGCCGCCAGACATCATCAAATAGTAATACATAAATATTAGTAGTTTTTTGCTGCTGGTACAAATGGCCTATATTGTGATATTTTACCGGAGAACAGTCTTAGATTTTGCACAGACCTAAACAACTTCAAACGATAGAGCAGAGCAAGACACTGAGTCACCTCTTTCATCACACGTGTCCTGCAGTATTAAATGTACCACAAAAAATTCAAAAACCTGTAAAGTTTCCAGTTCTCTAAACAGGGAACTCACACAACTGAAAAAGGCGTTAGAGTTGGACACCTCAAACTTTGAGGTGACACAAAAAACCAGAACCTGCACAAAACAAGTGCTTCAAACACACTGCTTTATGGATAATGAATGAATAAACTGTGATCCATAAGTGTTAAAACAACAACCTGCAGAAACGAGCTCATGTCTAATTACAAGTATTTCTTGCATGTCAAGAGGCCATCGTCATCTGTAACCCCATTATCCTCTGCAGAGGTTTTTCATGGGAGCAGCGGATGCAGACTGCACATAAAAGACTATAAAAACTCCTCTGTGTACTAATGAATCCTTTCAGTCCTCACAGGAGTTTAGGCAGACTGCACAAGCTTCTTGTAAAGTAAGTACAAAAAGAAAAGACTAGACAAGCCTTCTTCTCTTAGTTTCTTTTTTTTACTTTTTCCCGCTTGTTCTTTTTTACTTTCTATTTCATAAAAGAAAAATGGTCATAATGCAGCTGGTGAAATTAGAAATTATAGGATTGTTTGTGCACCTTTGGGTGGTTGTCAGAGGTTTCTTCCTGTTTTAAGATTACTTGACCTTAATAATAATAATAATAATAAATAATGAATACTATGATGGGACATTTGAGAAGTCATGATTTTGACGTAAATAAAATACTATTAACCAGTGACTACTATGTTTGACAAACTAATATTCAGGTACATTAGTACTCTAGATAAGGAGAAACTATGAGGCCGTTATTACTCACTCCCTGTGGTCTCTCTCCAAGATGACATCTCTCTTGACACCATTCTGATCAGAGTTGAGCTGTGCTGACCTAACATGGCAGGTCCATTTCTCAGCGGCAGCTTCTGCAGTCCAAGCGCAACTCCTTCAGACTGCTCAGCCAGCTGTGAGGCCGCTTCATGCTCCCAGGTCGAGCACTGGAAACGAACCCTGGGTGAGCTGCACCATAAATTAGTTAGGATAGGTTAAGGGCAGACGGCACTAGGCTATCCCCCACGGTTATCAACACAGGAGAACCTGCCTGAAGGTTGATGCTCTTAAATCTTTTATCATTGCTGAAGCAGCCTGATCCAGGCATGGACTGGGGCCATCAATCAGGGCCTGTGCCCACAGCTAATGGCTTATTCAAGTTTCCCTGAAAATAAAACAGCCATTCCCATCTAAATCAACCATGAGAAACTGTCACGCTCGCTGTCTAATTTTTGTATCAAGCAGCATTTACAGACATTGAGCTAACTACTCTAGCAACAAGAGAATATGTTTGATGTCAGGTTTTCAAACTGTTTACACCTGTTAATAACACAGAGCACTTTGATTAATTACTTCATTAAGTATCATCATTAAAGTCACTTTCAGTGTGTATGATTTAATGTAAATTTAACATAACATAGCTGCCTTTCCACTCACTGGCTTCCGCAGTATTTATACCGGAGCTGCATTCCCTGTGTTTCTATTATTAGCCTGACTCAAGGCAGACACTTGTTTCATGAAGAGGGGATCAAATATTGAAGACACTCACTCCGTGACAGGTGTGAATTGGACTGATGGGACAAGTAACAAAAAACTAGCATGACACACTCGTGCAGCATGCACAACCTTCTGTGGGTTCTGTAGGTTTTAAAGGGAGAAAAACGCTTCCTCCAACAGAAGTCAAATGAAACGCCTCAGCCTTAGTCTGCATCAGCCACAACAATCTGGTGGTTTTCTTATTGTGGTGGATAGGGACGGGTGCAATCTAATCTGATCTGCAGCTACTGTATGTAGCACTATACACAGTGTCAATGAAGGCAGCATTACATGCCTGACCTCTGTTCACATTTGGAAAGCTAAATAATTGCTCACCAGTGTCTCTGAGCTAAATGTGTGCATTTATTAAATATGTTAATGATGTTCTGATGATTCTCCGCCTGAAAATCCAAGGATTACTTGAGAAGCAAAACCAAAAACGAGACACATCACCTGTCCCTTGCATACTTTATTTCAAAAGCAATTAAGTCTGTTTGAATCAATGACGAAAGATTCAAAATTCAGTTTTAACGACACCTCCAGGCTGACCTGTTTTCTGCGGCCATGACTGTGACATCAATAATGATCTATTGCAGTTACTTGTCCTCCAAGGTTGCCCAGATATCTCTGAAAACCGTTCTGGGTTTTACCAATTTGGTCGGAGACCAGTGAATTCATCAACGAAAGCAAGCAATTGGACATAGCAGGACACACTATCTCCAGAGAGCTTCTCATCAATGTTGACTGGAGGGTACATCAAAACATGCCACAGCAAAGCAAGCAAGGAAAAGATGGTGTTATTATTGGTTCTTGGAAATAGGAGATAGTCGGGGCCAAGAGAGCTCAGAAGTCAGAAGCAGACTCCATTACAAACTTGGAAACTTGCCCCTGCTTCGTCTTTGAGGACTCAGCTTTACAAAACTGATGGAGGGGGGAGAGGGAGGGGGGGTGTATGAGCCAGCAGTGCCAACCCGATGGCTATGATACACTTCTTACTATGAGGAGTAATAAATGATCAATGTTTGATGTGTGATGCTTCATGATGGATCTTTACAGCGCAGAGAACAGTCATGCATGTCAACTAATTTTATGTATTTCACTTTGTGATTCCATGTGACACAAATATATGCTAGATATATGTTAAATACATGTTACACATAGCATATGATTAAATCCTATTTAACACAGTTTATCAACTTATGCTAGACTGTAACATATAGGACTCAAATTGGACAGGCAGCTTGATGAAACCATGACAAAAGACTTAACACTGAAGTGAAACTGGAACTTCTGGAAGCCCCATTAAACAGTCAACTGAGATGTTGCTAATAACTAAAACTACAGTTAGGTGTATATTTACTATATATGTTATGTCTTGAGATAAGTAGGCTTTTAAAAAAATCTAATATCAGTGTTTTTTGGTGGCCTTTAAAGAATACAGTTTGCCATAAGCCCTATTGTTCAGTATTGCACAGTATTGGTGCCAACAAACGTGTAGGCTACACACCCACTCTGTTCTGCTCTCTCTGCCATTATTCCGAAAAATAATTCATAATTTTTAATACTATATATACTGTATGTTGAAGCAAATTTGTCAGGATAGATAATGTTTAACACATTTTAAAGTTCCTTTCCTTTACATTGGAAATCTTAACTTAGTGTTCACTTACTACTTTTTTACCTCTTCACCGGCATCATGAACACATGACCTACATAATTGAGATTATTAGAGGTCATGATAGTGAAATTTAGTATTGTGCAATGTACCGGACTTGACTGCTGAGCTAGGCTATATTCATGACAAAAAGGCTAATTTCATCCACTGGAGAGGACCAGTTAGGAAGTGGACCTTGAGTAAAAAGTATTTATTCATTTATTTTTGGTTTTTAAAGAAAGCCTTGTTGCAGATTGAAGCTACATTTAATTTGGTGGCTCCATACAAAAGACATCACAAAAACTCACTTTAATTAAAAAAAAGCCCTCTTCAAGAGTATAAAAGAAATTAATTTGTCTCACTGTCCAACAAAAAAGTCACTTGGAACCTCAATTGTTCCAACTGCTGCCTGATAAATCTGTGGAAGATGAATTGTTAAAGAATAAAAGAGACATTAAGGTGGGTTTAGAGGCTAATTTAATTTAAAATTAAAATAATAATAATAATAATTTTCTCTATCCTACGTACTTGCTTCCATACTCTATTGTATCTACAGGACAATGTGCCTTTAATGCTACTTTGGTTTAAAATGCTGTGAATGTTATTTACTTTATAAGAGGTGAAAGAGGGAGGATTTCAGATGCTAAAAAGCATGATGTAGGCACGTTTTTTTTTTTTTGTTTGTTTGTTTGTTTGTTTAATTGTGTTTTGCATGTAATTCATCCACTTTATGGATATGATAATAAAATGGTCATAAAGAGGTGTGATGTGTTACGTGTAACAACGTAAGGTCTTAAAACAAGGGAGAGCATTAAAGATATACTGTTGTCCACATCTCCCATCTTCTCTTATCTCACACACAGAACCTCTGGCACAGTCAAACCCGGTGGAGAAACATATTGTTTTCACCCCCCTGTTTCACCTTTTGGGAATTATGGTGTTAGTTCAGCAATCAGTACAACAATTTCCACATGTGGCACTGTTGCAGTGATTCTTTATTAATCAGCAGCAGGTGTTCCCTTCACAGCTGGTTAACCTGTGCTGATGGTGGATGAAAGTAGTACATTTGTAGTCTCAGGCCCTGAACATGGTCCATGCAAGTATGCCGATGTAAAAATAAACTGTGCAATATGCATTCTGGCTGAACATACTTAAAGTGAGCTGTTATGTACTGTTGAGGCTCAAACTCAACATAAGATACAAATCATAGAACTTTGTGAAACTGGTGATTGTTATGAATAGAAACTAACCCTAACACATGCGGTGAATGTTCTGTCACCGGTCCATGCTAAACCACCCCCATCAGCTACAGACAGACTGCAGCTCGCACTTGCTGAGGATTCTTCTGGTGACACACAAGAATGCAACAACATGTGAAATCAACCTTGCGTAGCCCGAAGCATCTGTGTTTGCATACTTTCATAAACATCTGAGGCTTTCCAAAAAAGCAAAGCATAAGTTACAAAGTTATTTTATCTTTGCCCTGTAACCACGAACAATAGTCCTTATTTACCATTATCTTCCAAAATGTTCGCCTAAATTTGCACTTAAGTCAGATTCACATGTTCTGAAATCACACATTTCCTTGTACTTTTATTATTATATTGATAAATCCCAACATCAAAGTGAGGTAGCTGACCTAATAAAATTTTGATTTGAACTAATCACTGTTAATAAACAGTCCTGAAATTCTAGAATTAGCAATAAAACAGAAAGCAGAGAAATGTGTTCAAGTTAAATCGGTTTCAAGTTAAACAACATAATGAGTTCCAGCTGCATTTGACTGGCAGTGCTCACCACACTGTTTAGCAGCCACTGAATTGGCCTTTAGGAGGATCGGAGATTTTGCAGAGATGTTGTACTATACTGCGTTTCCTTCTGTTTCACTCAATCACGGTGCACACAAGAGAGGAGTGTGTTATACAGACATCAGAGCGACAACACTGTCATTGTGAGCTTGCATGTATGACAGTACCTGGCAGCAATTGTAAAGCCTTTCTATTGCTGCTGCTGTTAAGTTATTTATTTTTTTGTCACCACATTTCTTGCTTGTCGCTGTCAGAAAAAACAGATACTGCAGAGGCTGCACTAACACATGACGACCATTTCTCATTTTCATCTTTTAGTCCTCTTTCCACATATCTGCCTCAAGCCTCAAAAGCATGACTTAAGGCAATCTGTAAATTTTGGAAATCTAGTGCACATCAAGCACAAACAACCGCTACTGCATTACGGTGTCACAGGCAGGTTCAGTAAAATGATTCTAGGGCTCCTGCTGTTCATTCCTCCGAACCTACATATTTGATTTTATATGATTTTCTATCACAAAGCCCCAAAACAACTTTTAGCCATTCAGTGTTGGAGCTGATGCAGCAGGCATCACTGGCTGAGTGAAGCAAAAGCCTCCATAGAAACACTGTTCTCTCAGATGTATTTGAATAAGACATGACGCCAGTTTATTTTTGTAACATCCCCCACCCCAGACTGCTGGCAAGCAGTGGAGTTGTGACTAACCCTCTTCCAATTTCCACATTAGGCATGAATAAAAAATGAAAAATACTGACTGTCTTCGCAGTTCAGATTGGAGTCAACAAAGAAAAATTGCATACACTAAATTTACACAATATACATGTGCATTGTACAGAACATTGCTGTGCATCTGAGTGGTGTGTATACAAATGAACTCTATCATTACATTGTACTGACACACTTCTGCTCTGCTGCCCTTTCAACCTGTGATGTTAAATAATGTATATACGTCCCACACAGGCACACTTCTCACTATGGGCTCTTTAATGGAGAACCTCTGTAATGCATCTGACTCTTAAACCCTGTCCAAACTGCTGTGTTTAAACCTGGCTGGCTGACTGTCCTTGAATGTCGCATGACAGTGTGAGCTAGAGAAGCAGAAAGTATGGGCTGGGCATGCTGTGAAAACACAAATTAACAAGTATCCCCAGTCTATCATCACTGAAATTATATTCTCTCAAATGTCCTTATTCTCCAGGTGTGGACTCCGTGTTGCCTGTCTGCATGAGTAGACACGGCAGAGGAAGTGGACAAAGAAATGGCTGGCTGACGCATCGTGGAGGATGTCATCACTACATAGCTCATTTAGTATGCAGTGTTGCCTCCCCAGCTGCGCATCACTAGTGGTGCCATGATCCAGTTATAACTGTGGGTGAGCATCCAGAGCATTTTTTTATTCTGTCCTATGGCTGTATTAATTACAAAAGCAATGCGATTAAAGAGGCACAATATCAATTTTACACATCAAGGTCAGTTCAGTGTTCACGAAGAACTACTCAACCTGTAAAAAAAAAAAAAAAAAGAGCTCTGTGGCTCTTCCGGAGCTGTTTCAAATCTGGCAAAGTAATCCTGATGATGTCATAGCAAAGCATCGTGGGTTATCTCTGCTCTGGATGAGAAACAACAAGTTCTGAAAGCCTGTTACAAACGGGAGGTGTGAGGTTTGAAATAGTTTACATGGATGTTAACTTTGCAGTGAATAGAATAGAATACAGTGTTGTTCCCACAATCAGTCTCTGGAGATTCCTCCAACTATGTGGAAGTATAGTTGTATGGTATGCAAGACCATAAATTAATATGTGCAGTGTCACTTTCCTCCTATCTCGGTTTTTCAGAAAAACAGGTACAGGTACAGGTTTTTTATTTATTATTATCAGATGAAAGCACTCTGTGTATAGGGTTTATTTAACGCTATTCACACTTAAGCCACTCTCTTCACCTGATGGCTCGGGCATTAATAGCTTATTTATTTACAGAGCCCAATATACATAATTGCTATGTACAATTATGTTAAGCCACAATATGCTGCCACTTTCCTAAGCAGTGGGAGCCGGATCACTGTGGGAAATGTGATGACTTGTTTTCTCATGTGTAAATCTGAAATGAATATGCCAAACACCTGTGCTCACATTACGTCTGTTTTTCCTCTTTTGTTTAATTGAGCAGATCAGTTAATAACTGCTTTTTTCCTGTTAGGACTCGGCATAATGTCAGAAGCCTATTAAGGGGGAGGGGAGACATTCCCTGAGAGAGATTGTATTTAAATTAAATGTAAATTAGCTATATGAGCATGAATTAAAGGCAGAGGACAATAACAGCAACATAATCATGCAATCCAGAACAAACGTCATAAAATACCTATTCACTTGATTCTGTGCATCAACAATTGTGTTTTAATGCAAGTGCTCTTTTAAAGGCTTTTACAGGCTCAGTCCTAAATGTTTTACACGACCATAGACATTTGAGTACACTGGGCTGTTGCCTAAATGAAGATTGGTGGCAGTAATGTTCCATTAAACATTGCATTATAGCATTAGGAAATTGAGAGAGGAGAAGAAACCTTAAAAAAGCAAACAAACAAAAGATCAGTTTTTCTAATGGATAGCAAGTGTTCACTTTATTTGTTAGAAAATAAGGTGCTTTGAATTTTGACCTTTACTGATGTAAATAAATTTCACCAGCTACGTAAGATTGGAAGCATGACATTTTTAGAAACGTTATATATATATAGGGAGCATTTGCCATACAGTCAACTTGTGGCATCATGTTCTGCCATTTGGCCAGTGAATAGTTAGAGCAATGGGCAAGAAGTCACGGCTATGTCCTCAGTGATGCCAGCGATGACCTCATCATGTTGGCAGAAGGAACCAGCTCCTGCTCCGTGGCCTCCTTCAGGAGCTATGACTTTTTTGTTGACTGTTTCATGCTTAGTTATAGAATCTTTTCACTTTCTTTAATATTATTGTGTTTCCTATAATAAATGCCTTTGGTGGTCCTTTGGTGCCTAATATGGTGTTTCTAGGGCAATTAATGTTAATTAAGGGCCTCTGAAAATCTCTTTTCTTCAGGTAATGCCGAGCCAAATAACCAATCCTGGAGATGCCGAAGAGAAGAGATATTCTTGCCATCGTGTTGATCGTGTTACCCTGGACTCTGCTCATCACTGTTTGGCACCAAAGCACTATAGCTCCACTCCTCGCCATCCGCAAGGGTACGTAGTACACCACACTCCACTGGTACTATCACACCTGAAGTGGGTCCTCGAAGGTAACACTGCACTTGAGGTTCAGACAACAAGCCGTTCAATCAGAGGCACTCACTAACCATGACCATCAGCTTCATTAGATCTCAGTAACACTTGTCCAGTCATAAAAGTTTTTTTTATATGACATAGGTTATTAACCTGTCAAATGAATGGAAATATTTGTTCAGCTATTTATGCATTGACAATGTAATGCAATTTTTTTATGTTGATAACAATTTGACTTGAATGCAATTGTCCCTAGCTTGTGTACTCACATGAGATCTCATGAGATACTCATCAACATGCAGCATGCAGCAATTCATTCACTTTATCCTTTCGGTTTTGGATTATTGCCAGATTTCAGCTATTTAAAGTAAGCGCAAATGAATTTCATTTGTTTTATCAGAAATGTTGAATGATAAATATATTTGCCCAATCAGCTTAATATACTGTAATATCCACATGTATCCACAAATCCACATGTAGTATAACATTTGCACACTGGTCTCAGTCATGAATACACACTCATGAGCCCCCCCCCCAAGTCATCCCACCGAGACCACAAACCAACAGTGGAAAATGTCAAGTGTGTTGCAGAGTAAACAAACCCAAATTACAGTGACAGCAAATCAATAGAGCTCTTTACCTTCTTCTTATAATGTCATGAATGCACATATAGGGGTTAACAAACCAGAGCAGGTTTAGACAAATGACCCAAGGTACTCTATACTGAAGGTAATTGTTGAATAATTTAAAACAATGTGTTTTCCAGGACCTGCAAACACTTGAAATTGCAGTCAGCCATTGCATTGCCAATATATATATAGCCCATATATATTGCTATCTGATTTAGCTCTGCCTATGTGCTCTTATAAAAGAAGCTCGAGGTTTGCTGGCTGTTTGCCCACTGGCAGCTTCTGTTGAACATCTGGCCATCAGCAGATTGTGTTAATCTATGTGCTGCAGAGAAATCCTCTTTATGTTGGAGGTGTGAATGGAGCTCAAGAAGAACAGTGACAAAGATTGCCAGTAGCTGTGGCACAATAATATGAAATTAACAACCTTAATCATAATCAACCATAATCATGTTCTATCCATCATGAACAAAGTGCTGTGGCCAAAATATGACAGCATTACCAGAGGAGTCAGAATTTGACTGATTCTCCACTTTTCACTCTTTTCCAAATGGCCCATTACCATCCTGTGCAATGAAATGAAACCCCAAAAGTAACTAATATGACCATAAAGACAAAATTTCGCTTGAACAGACCCGTGTTAAAGTGAAATTCTTGTTTTCCCAACTTCTCTCTCAGGGGTGCCGAGATGTACTCTGGTCATTGTGATATCACTGTTGGATGTGACACTCACTAGTCCCCTTCACACGTGACCACACATCAGTGAGACTAGCTGTGATCAGAAGTGAAGCAGGCTTGAAATGTTCAGCCGCACAGGGTTGTGAAACGCTGCTTTTAATCTGTTTAATAAGTTACTCTTGAAACAAAAACCTAACAAGTAAAATGAGTCATGATTTGTGCCGCATTTATGCATACAAGTTAGGCATAGAAAGTGTCATCTGCCTAAAGCAAAATCAAAATCTATTTCTCAGTCTGAAACTGTGTCTGGAAAACTCATGGATGCAGTGTGAATACAGGCAAAATACCAAACCATAGCAAAGGTTTTAATGCATGCAATGTATCTGTGTCAGTCTCACAGAAGCCGTTTTACAAACTTCAAACGCAGTAGATACTATAAGCAAACACTGAAGTCATTAAATATATATATTCAATTTGTGTCTGTGTGTTTGGCAGTACCTGCATTTACAAACACCAGGAGACCTGACGTTTTTTGAAGTTACAAACACCATACAGTACAGTATTGTCTACAACTCAGGGTAGTTTCTGCTTGTAAATTTTAAATTTACCAACCTGCAAACCCCTATTACACTAATAAGTAACTGTATAAAGCAAGTAACAGAAGCAGAGAGGTGCAGGCAGAGGAAAGAGGACTCATAACAGTACATAAAAAAGACAGCATGTGTACTGGATCCATAACCCCAATTTTTCTTTTTTTGTATATATATATATATAAAAAATAGCCCAAAGGCAATGCTCATCTCTCCAGTCCCTCGTTTTGTGCTGTCTCTCTGTCCATCAGCTGTGTTACCCTCTCACGGTGCCTGCTTTCACTTTTTGCAGCCTGTCACCATCTAGTAAAAGAGATCTTTATCATTCCAGAGAGGCTTGCAGTTCGCCATCACCGGCTCTCAGGTACACTTTACCCCCTTTGGGTCTAAGTTACCTGAGGCATATATACAAAGGACAGCCAAGGTTGCACTAATACCTTACATTTCTTCTTATCCCAAATCTGCAGATGATGGTGTCGAGGGTAAGAGGGAAGCAGGTGGCCAGGCGCAGGACTCTAAGGAATACTGTGCTTCAGATAGGGACATTGTGGAGGTGGTGAGGACAGAGTATGTGTATACACGGCCTCCACCATGGTCGGATGTGCTGCCTACCATCCACATCATCACCCCAACATATAGCCGACCAGTGCAGAAGGCCGAGTTGACGCGGCTGGCTAATACGTTCCTCCATGTTCCCAATCTGCACTGGATCCTGGTGGAGGACTCCCAAAGGAGAACGCCTCTTGTCACGCTGCTCCTTCGAGAAACAGGACTTAACTACACCCACCTAAATGTAGAGACACCGAGGAACTATAAGCTACGAGGTGACACACGGGACCCCAGGATCCCCCGGGGGACCATGCAGAGAAATCTGGCACTGCGGTGGCTGAGGGAGACCTTCAACGCCAACAGCAGCCAAGCTGGAATTGTCTACTTCGCTGATGATGATAACACATATAGCCTGGAGCTCTTTGAAGAGGTTAGTACTGACCTACTGTATAACGTCACTACTGCAGAAGGAAATAATTTAGCAATTAGTTTCATATAGTTGCGGAAACATCATCAAATTTACTGGACTGGGAGCTCTGTTTACATTCTTGCCATAATCCCGTTAATTTTAAACTTTAACTGTGAACTGTGCCATCTCAAGCTTATTCCTAAACATAATCATTCCTAATCTTACAGATTCACAGCTATAGTTTCAGCCACAGCCAGGCAGAGTAGCGGAAGTTGTGCTTCTATGGGTGAAATGGAAGAGACTGTGCATATTGCAACTATTTAGAGTCTAGTCAAAAGTTTACTTCTGGTCTCAGCAGATAACAGCAACTTCTTCCAATTGATATTAGAGTCTCTCACATGCCAACGGCAAACTCTAGTAGAGATTTAGTATGAGTTTTATTTTATTTGCCACTCCCTCATAAAGCTTCAACTGGTGAAGAACACAGCCAGTTGCTGTATGTACAGTCTCACATATCTCAGCTGCTAAAGCTGGAAACTCCTTCAGAGGGGTCACAGGTACCTTTGTGGCCTCCCTCACAGGTCCACCTCTCACTGCTGTAGGCAGATACAGCCATGGACCATATCGCCTCCATTTCTTAATGATGGAATGAACTGAACTCCAAGGTATATTTACTGACTTGGACATTTTCTTCCATTCATCCCCAAACTTGTGTTTTTCAATTAATATTTCCACATAGTTGCTTGGGAAAGTTCTTTTGCCTTCATGATGGAGTTTTTGGACCAGGATACTCATACACCAAAGATTAGCTTTCCAGATACATGTGTATTTATGCTACAGTCCTGGGAAAACGTTTATGTCACTCAGGTGATGTCCATTTAACTTAAGGTGTGACCTCTTGAACCAACTGGCAGCACTAGTAAATCAACCATGATTTAGTGTTGTAAAAATAAATAAATAAATAAAGACAAGGTGAACCCTAAGCAGGCACTTTATGTAAGGGAGGGTTGAACAATAAATTCTCAATTACTTCAACCATTTTTTTAGCTCTTTACAATCATAGTCACGGATCAGGAGCTAGTGGACAGAAGTTTTGGCCATGTAATCAGTATGTCTCAGGCCATCCATCTTGACATCAGCTGAATTACCTGCGTGGACACGGTCTAGAGCTTTTGAGCCTCTGCCTCAAGTCTTGTTAGTAGTGCAGGCGCGGTCCATAGTAAATGGAGCACCCAGTATTGACGGGGCCTGTCATTACCTTTCTCTGGGAATCAGCCGAAGTGCTCTGTCACCCTCAGAGCCCCTCCATCACCTCCAACAGGCCTATTTATGGGCTTGAATAACGGCCCTGAGGGAGCGAGAGAGAGGCGGAGAGGGGAAGATAGAGAAAGACTGAGAGAAAAAGCAAGGGTGACAGCCAGACAGACAGAAGGCAGAGAGCTGACTGCAACTACAGTATGGTTTGCTGACATCGTAGTAAAAGTTCTGTAGTTTGCTGACACCATAGTAAATATTCAGTGACTCCACTAGTGTCAAGATAAAGTTGAAAGAGTGATGTGCACTGATACATTTTAAAAAATGGTTCATTGTATTCTGCTAAATTGTGCTAATTCTTTGACTTTAAGTAATTGTAACTGCCAATCATTTTCAATTATAAATGCACATTATAATGGCCACTGAATGTTAAACGAGAATTAACTATGTTTTTACTATATGACTCAATTTACATTACAGGTCGGGATTCATACTAGCAATAGACGTGACCCATCATTTAAAGACATGAAGACTAACTGGGTATAAAGTTGCCTCATTAAACAGTGAAGCTCATGTATTTTTGTTGGGAAAAATTCAAGATGTTTCCAACTTTTACTACGGTATCTGCTCCAATATGCTGCAGCTAACGTGTTCCTCTGTTCCTTATATCATCAGGATAAATTAAGGATATTAAAGTATAATATAATATAATATAATATAATATAATATAATATAATATAATATAATATAATATAATATAATATAATATAATATAATATAATATAATATAATATAATATTTACATAAACAGAAGTCCTCTCAGCTTTTCCTACATTTATAAATATGAACAAGAATTTTGTTCAAAAGACAATTAGAAAAATAAAGTGCTCAAATTTAGGTCATACTCAGCCACAGTTCAGTTTGTTCAGCAGCAGCAGTGACACACAGTAGGGAGCAGCAGAAAATCAACTCAGCTGACACAGCCAGACACACTGATAATACACTTGAGATCACTTCACACAATACTCAGCAGCAACAAAAAAGTCCTCACTGAAATTATTGTAACTGACCCACAGTCTCTGCTAACTGAGACTTGAGTGTTGTGGACGGCATTGCTGTTGTTTGCCAACTATACTGCAAGGCCAAATAAAAAGTCACCACCTTGATTTAACTAAGTAGGTTATTTAAGCAAGTTATTTAACCCAAACTAATGCAGTGAGTAGCTTCTTCTTTCTTCAACAACCATGTCTGAACAAACATCCTGTGGTCATTGAGATGATAATCTGTTTAAGAAGGGTCAAATTATTGTTATGCATCAAGCAAAGAAAACATCTAAGGAGATTGATGAAACTACTAAAACTGAGTTAAGAACTGTCCAATGGAAGAAGGTCATGTGGTCTGATGAGTCCAGATTTATCCTGTTCCAGAGTGATGGCAGCATCATCTCTCCCATGTCTCTCCCATCATCAATACAAGATCTTAGTGAAAATTTAATGCAACTCTAAACGAGAATAAATGTTGTGACACTGCAGCTTATTCTTTCATTCCAGCAGCAGCACATATGAACTTTGGTATAGTGTCTTCTATGAAATGCCTTATTTTTGGGTCAGGCCTAATAAAAACTTAAGAACTTAATGAAAAATTAATTCCCCACTGTTTAAGTGCACGCCTGTAAAGAACTATGATGAATTATTGAGGCCTCATAAGAAATGTTTATGTTTCACTCCCAAACCACGCACTACCAGTCTCTAAGAAGACTTCTAACCAATTACATACAAAAGAATAGACTTAATATATACTAAATATTGTCTTAAATATAGGAGTAGATGCTCAGTTTTATTATCGACATAATTATGATCTTCTGCTTATTGGTGCTGAATATTATATTAACACTAAAGAAATCTTTAAGAAAAGAATCAGCTGAAAATGTCAAGATGTCTGTGACAGACATTCTCATTATTAATATTATTATTACATATTCAGGGTATTTTGATATTGAATAAATATATATACAAATATATAGCAGGATACATAACTGTAAAGTACTGTACTATTAAATCAACATAATTTAACATTATGCACCCTGCTTGCATTAGCAATGATAACTGTGATGTCATGAGTTTTCTTTAGCTTATCACTGGCTGCCTGGACGTACCATACCTTCTTTTTTATGTTAGATTTTTTTTTTTTCTGTTCTGACTATTCTGAAATACAGGCACTTCGTCTCTGCAGGCCTCCCTCTAAGTGGAGCAGGAAATAACATTTTAATGCACACGTAGGCAGGCACACACAAACAGCAGAACAGTCAAATTCTGTACAAACACATCATACAACAGAATGGGGCAAGTGGAACTTTGTTGCATTTTCATTCGCATGGCTGCCAGTAGAAGAGGGATTTGTGCTGTTTTACTCGGGCTTATATTCCCAGCAGAGGCAGCAGGCGGAACACTCATTTTCACATTTTCAGCATAGATGGGAAAGTGACAAGGCTCTTGACATTGCCTGAAGAGAGCCTGATTTATGCTTCTTTTTCATTTAAGGCCTACATATATATGTGTGTGTGTGTGTGTGTGTGAAGAAAGCGGGCAGGTGACATTTGAGCAACATGGGGGCTTGAATTAGATGTGTCCTGGCTACAAAAAAAGCTGCAACAGTTTGGACAACCTTGAGAATGACACTTCACCAGCATCCAATAGAAACACACGCACATAAGCACTTGATCTCTCGTTAAACATCAACACCCAGAGCTCATTAGGACTGACCATCCAGACAAGTCTTGTCTGTGTGACTGGTGCGGGTCTTTTACCTAAAGCTCAAATCCTTAGATTCCCATAAGCCCCCAGCCCACTTTATGGTGTGGATCTCTCTGATCCCTTGAATTGACCACACAGCCTCCCACCGCATCACACAGCAGCTCACACTCTGTGCAAAAAAGATATTTGCATGTGATTTGCATAAGATATGTGCTATAAACAAACAAGTTTTTCCATATGCATAATCTTACTGTATATATGCACATAAGCACTTTATCTTGGAGCTGTACATGTACTTGCAGACACCTTTATATTAAGGAGACCTTCTACCGGAGAGGCACCAGCATCATTATTTCTGCTGCACTGAGTTTGATTAAATGACTCTGCTGTTTCTAAACCTTCCTCTTCCCTCATTATAAAAACTTACCTTTTATTACTGCAGCAGCTCTCGCCAGAATGGCAGAGGCACACTGAGAGGCAGACAAAGGAAAAGGGCGGAAAGATCGTTTGATGGTGGAAGATTAAAGGACAAGAAAAAAAAAATAAAAGAAAGAAAGAAAGGAAAAGAGAAAAGATGACGGTGGTGCTCAACCTTAAAGAATCTCCACACTTGCACAACTACAGCCACTTGCTCTAATGGCTCGGCTCCTTCAAACCCTCTTGGCACTGTCCGCGTTTACTCCCTTTAAAGATGGTTGTGTCTTATTATCTCATTGTAGGACAGCCGTTGAACAATGTGTGTGATCTCCTTTCATCTCGCAGTGTGTCAGCTGCACATGGTACTTGGTCAATATTTGTCATCTTTCAGAATAGATAACAGCAGCGGCTCTAAAAATTCTCCGTCCACGGTCTGTTGTAATGCTGGCAGCTGAGGCTCAATAACTGTGTCTCACTGTCATGTACACTTTTTCAGATGACTAATTTGCTCTCTTCCCCATTTGCTCTCCATTTCTCTCCTCTCCTATGACTAGATGAGATCGACTCGGAAGGTTTCAGTGTGGCCCGTGGCCTTTGTGGGTGGCTTGCGGTATGAGTCCCCTAAGGTCAATGCAGCTGGAAAGGTCTACGGCTGGAAGACAGTGTTTGACCCCCATCGGCCCTTTGCCATCGACATGGCCGGCTTCGCTATCAACCTGAGACTCATTCTCTTCAAGCCACAGGCATATTTTAAGCTCCGCGGGGTGAAGGGAGGCTACCAGGAGAGTAGTTTGCTCAGAGAGCTGGTCACATTAAATGACCTGGAACCTAAAGCAGCCAATTGCACTAAGGTAATTTGCTTTTTTTATGTTTACTGCCATTAAGCAGCTTCATTTAAAAAATGTATAGTTGTAGGGATTTCCTAAACTGTTTGTGAGAAAGGTGAAAACTGGTGTTGAGGGAATCAAACCTGTAATGACCCGTGATAAAGGAGGTATTCATATCTCTTATTTAGGTTAAAGCACTAATAACACTATGTTAAGAAAACTATTTCTATATAGATATATAATATCTATGTACTTAAATTCAAGCTAAATTACTAAAAACTGAAATACATATTTATACATGTAATGTGTATATTTAGTATACATGTACATATTCATCAGAATATTTGCATTAAAATTAAAATGTAAAAAATACTAGCAATTGCAAATTAAATAAAAACTATTAATAAACTCCAACAAAATAATTTAGACATAACTTATTTGGCTTCTATACCAAAGCAAATTGAGCAAATTCAGGGATTTCCTTCCGAGTTTCAGCTCATCCAGTGGCGCTTTCTGAACCCTCCAACATGCTGCATCTTTCTGACCTTGCATCCAGCTCCAGGGGACTGGTTCATATTTCCATGTGTCACACAAACTGAAGAAGTGCTGCTGGACCTACTTTATGTTACTCCAGTCATTTAGCAGCCTACAGGCTAAGCAGTTGGCATTGTTTTTGTTTGTTAGCTTGTTTTTATTTTTTTCTTCTCTCCCCGTGTTATACCCACTATCTCTCAGCACATTTATTGTCTGTCTTTTTTATTTATTTATTTTTGCTTCCTTGCATAGTTATAAGAGAGCAGACATCAAGTTAACTCTCTCTTGGTTTGAGCTTCATATTTACTGTAGACATGAGAACGTAATTGAACTTCTCGTCTAATTTCCTGCAAGGAAGCAAATAATGACATTTTCCAGAATGTCAAACCAAATGACACTGAACCAAGCAGCCTCATTATGATGAGGAGAAACAATATAGAACTGCAATATTACTGTACATAATTAGTTTGTCAGCAGCAATGTAACATTCTTTTACTTGAATTGGGAAAAGATATGTTTTAATGGCTTAAATGTACTTGATTAAGAACTCTGAGCAGAATTTAACATCTTTGTGTATGGTTTGTTCATCTGCCCCCTCCACAGTCACATACTCCTATAGAAACACATATTAGGAGATGATTCTATTTCTATATATAATGAAACTTTTTTCGAATGATCACAATGAAAACTAGAGTAAATGTGCTGCTGAAAAGTTTAAAAACCACACACATGCGGCACACACACACACACACACACATTTGAACAATGAGTCTTGAAGGCAGCAGCAGCAGCAGCAACGATCTTCTCCATGCCCACTCCACCATTCCTGCTTGCGGCCTTTGGTCTGGTTCACTTCACTAAGCCTCTCTCTGGGAAAAGAGGAGTCAGCCAGAGGACTTTTGCTAGCCAGTATCCACACTCTGATCACCCCGTGAGCACACACACACAACACACACATAAAGAGAGAGAAAGAGGGGAGATGAAGGGAGTGAGGGATACTTCCAGCCAGCTTTTTCTCCTGCTCTCTCCCAGTCATTCAGGGGGGTAAATGAAAAGAGGGGATTCAAGGAACGGCTGAGAGAGCAGAATTGGAGTTGGTGGTGGGGGCAGGGAGGTAGGGACATCACACTGATTACAGATGAGCGCAGGGATGGACAGAAGGGCGGGAGGGAAAGATGAAGGAAAAAAAAAATATGGAAAGTCGTGCATTGGCATCTCCATTCCTTATAACCTACCACTTCAGATGCGAGCATGACTATTAAGCTCCCTCTACACCTGAGCTAAGTAGGGGTGGGCTACTGGCACATTTCAAACACACCCTATGCATAATTCATAAGCACTGCCAGGCCGAGATGAAAGAAAGGAAGGTTCCAACACAGAGGAGAGAGGGGAAAATGAGCCCGACACGTCTAGTTCTTTTTTCACGTTTCCTTTTTTCTCCCTTGTTCTTCGTGCCATCCATTTCCTGGATGTTTGTACGGTCCTCAGGTCCAAATCAAGCCAGGTGTGAAAGCTTGATGGCACAACAGCATAGCCAGAAGAACTTTGAGATCTTCAGTTGGCTGTCATTTGAAAATAGTCATTATCTTACTGTCAGCCGAGGACTTCGCACGGGCCGAGCTGCTAGCGCTGTGTCATATTTGTAACCTAACACGCTCCCTCTTCACTTCTTTCTAATGCAGAGTTCACACTCATCTAGCTCTTTACACATTGACAAGCCCTGTGGTGGTGTGGGGTTATGTACTGTTAGAGCTCTAACCAAAATTGAATGTTTTGAAGAAAATGAGAGGCAGAGTGGGAGCTAAGAGGGAAAGCAGGCTGAATGAGTGCATTAAGGGAGCAGCATGTTACTAATGTCGCTGTTGTTTCGTTTCCATGCCGTTTTCTCACCAGATACTTGTTTGGCACACAAGAACAGAGAAACCTGTCCTTGTGAATGAAGGGAAAAAAGGATTCACAGATCCAAATGTGGAGATCTGACCTTTTTCTGCACAGACCACGGTGAGTAATTATGTATTACAAAGTTAGAAATACCTCATATGACTGAGCAGAAGCCTTTATCCAATCAACAAATTTCCTTTCTGAAGTGAATTCAGGACATGAAGTGGAAATATGCTGATTATTTTCACCTGCTCCCGCCTAGTCGGACTGCAAATAGAGCAGGTGTTCCTAATATTTGCAGATTGATTTTTTATTTTTTTTTAATGTGTGGCAGGTGTTGTATTATTAGATGTCACAAATGAAATAAGCGCTTCTATTAACCTAAATGAAACCTTAGTGCTCTTTCTCAGCATATCTTAATCCCTTCTATTGCAGGTGGTTGGCCTTGGACCTGCAGAGGAAGAAAACGGCCAAGTCTCTCGATAATTGCATCCAGCGCTCGTCTTAATCATAAGAGAAAAAAAAAGAAGAAGAAGTGGGGGCCTTTGAAGTGGTATTGAATCCTCCTGATTAAATCTGACATTTTTCAGCTTTGGACTAAAACAATACAAATGTACCTTATAAAGCACAGATTTGTAATAGGTGGCGGGTATTTGTCAGGATTGAAGTGCAGAGCAGACAACATAAAGGATGCCTCACAGGGTCGGCGTAGTCGTGACCTGCACCTTTAGCTGAGGACGACCTAACACAAGAGACAGCACAATATGAAAAGCATCCATCCAGTGGATTCACCCAAACAAGCAGGTTAAAGCAAATCCTTCTCCTCAAAAAACGAAGAAAATAAAAACACTACGGAAATAAACACAAACGAACATGGAGAAAAGAGAAATTTCTCTTGGATTCAAGGACACAACCAACATCATCAGCCTGGACAAAATAAATAAAGAAAAAAAAAAAGACGACTCAGAGGACAAATATGCCTCATGTGGATTCTCCTTTGAGTAAATATAAACACAGCAAAGAAAAGGAATGTTTTTTTTTTTTTTTTGGTTTGTTTTTTTGGATAATTATGAAATGTTTGGTTTAATTTAATTTAATTGGTTTGAGTGATTTGCAAGCACTTGACTTACTTGCTAGTTCAATACTACTGACTCTTAACTACATTTACTCTTGGGTTATCATTGTTAATTTTCAAGTGTCATTATAACTCATGCATTTAAGCCACCCATACCCCCCGAAGTGAGACTGCTGGTTGAAATGTGTACCTCTTGTTGTGCTTGGGAGCAGACATGTACATGTAAAACATACAGCTCTTAACAGTCTGTTAGCACTTAACATATATATCACACACAAATGGTGTTCCTTTATAGAAATGTGTAAATAGCAATTCAACATCAGAGTGAACACAGGCTCGATGACAAATTGTGACAAAAGCATTGTAATAACTGTATTTACATGTAAAACAAAACAAACTCTCTACCCTCCTCCCCCCAATGAATTCCTCACAGTGACACACAACAGGGCATAGGTTCCCTTTAGGTTCGACACACGAGAGGAGTAATAGCACTGGTTTCATTTGGCGATTGAAAGTCCAGTTTGTGATGCAGTAATACGGCAAAGAGAGGAACATCAAATCAGCACCACAGTGGACCCATGAGTTCAAACCTCATCCCCATGTTGTTAGCTTTCACATGGTGGGGAAAACGGTGTGATGTATGTGCATGAGCCACTGGTTAGCTGTGTGCGAGGATATAAAAAAAAAATGAAATAAAATAAAAAAGCAGGACGAAACAGCATCAAAGCCCAAGAATGAGGTTTTCATACGCTTGACAGTGCCCCTCCTCTTTAAAATCTTCACTACAGCGATGTGGAGGATAAAGAATTTCCCCAAAAGCCTAAATTTAGACACACACAAGCAACATCTTCTGCATTTTAAAGAAACTCACCTTCAAACAGCTGGTATGAATGATGAATAATAGATTTAAATAACTTATGCATGGCCCCAACATTTTTGTTTTTTTATAAAAAACACTCACTTATGAAATGAGAGAATACATTCTACTCTGAAGTGACATCAGGCTAAGAAAAAGCACAACAGACTAAATCTTATTTTTGCTAATGATGTGGTAGCAATGTCAACATCTTCCGTGTTGTGGACTGATGTTTGTATGTCATGGTTTTTTTTTTTGTATTAGAATTCATCTATTGTACATTAACTGGATTACAGAAGGGAGTCGCTGCACCTCTAACGATAGGCATCAGTAGCTGTGACGCTGTATGGCTGAACACTGTAACAAAATTATTCTACACCTCGCTTAATAGAATCTCTCCTGTACTTGATAAATCATCCGTCTAGTGCGGTACACAGTGGTGGCTCTTATCTAACGTAGCCCGGCAGAAGTAGCTGGAGATAATTCAAACACTGAGCCTGTGTACTTTTGCCAGATTATCTCTGTGCACCCCAATGCCTCTCCTCTACCCCTCCATCCAACTTCAGCACACGCAACCCCAAATACACCAAAAACTTACAAAGACATAACAGCCTCTCTGTTAATCAGCCAGAGAAACCTTGTTATTACACATTTCACTTGGAATATGATAAGATACACATTCAGACAATGGCTATATTGTATCTTTCATCAAACTGGTTGTTTTCATTTACTGCATGATATTACACTGCGCTGGGATTCAGCCATGCAGACTATTTTTGGATTTTCTTCTATGTTCAACTTGCTTCCCTTTATTTATTCAAAATCAGATTTAATATATTTATTTATGTATTTATTTCCAAGAGTGGATGTGCAATTAAATCATAGCAGCGCTGTCCCTTAAATCTTTATTTTCAAGCTGCTCTTTCAAACAGCATGCACACATACAGAACAATGTACACATGGATAATCATGTACAATAGCTCAGAAACAGGTTAGCTCTACCCACAGGCGGACCTTCACCTTCTGTATAGCACTGCTGTTTTTTTATTTAAGTTCTACTTGAATGATCAATATCGGCTCTTAAACTGAATGAATGATGAATTCTGAAATGTTAATACAAGTAATTAGTAGTAAGAAAATGGAAATAACTCATCTGTAGAATTTTTACCTTAAACAAAAAGCAGATTAACAAGTTTTCCTAAAATTGACTTAAGTTTCACTCATTCACTTTTCATGTAAAACTGAATTTTGGCCGTCATCTTCTAAATGTTGCTCTCCTTAAGCAGGCAAACGTGTTATGTGTCCTACAGATCAGCATGCAGTTGAGTAAATAAGAATCGGTGATGTTTGTCTCTGTCGTGTGTCCTGAAGCAGCAGAACCATTCAAAGGGCTTCGAAATACTGTCCGATTGTTTGATTTGAAACTTTTGCTGACTCTTAACAGATGACGTATTAAGCAATATCTAATATTCAAAATAAATTATTCTACTAGGACCAACCTATCCATACATCAAGTCTAGCAGTACAGTATTTACCATCAGTTAATGCGCATCACCCACTGAGGGTTTCTATAAGGCACAGTACACTTTACACACTAGCTCTCCCCGTTTCTTCATCGTTCATATTTCCATCTCCACTGTCATCTTCCAGCCTCACGTGATTCACATTTTATGCATGTGACTCTTTAGGACTCTTGAGGTTGTTTATTTGTCACAGCAATTCTGTCTCAGAGAAAGATGTTAGTTGAATCAAGAGAAATAAACAACTGAGAAGAACCGCACCTGGTCCTGAGTGTTGTGTCTGACAGCTGTCTTTACACTGTATGTTCTGTATGCTATATGTGGTTCTATTCAGAGATCTGACACATTTAGCCTGTGGGCATGTGTGAGAATGATAGCTCATACAGCTGTAATTACATGAAATGGGAACAATATTTCACAATTCTACAGATGCATCCAATAAAACGACAATCATTGCATAGAATGGCATGCATTTCCTGACATTTTCTTTAATTCACCCATGGTTTTATAAAACTTTGACTGGACTGGGTTGACCCAGCTATTCATAAATTACTATTAGTGTCAAACAATTTTGGATGGATGGATGGATGGAGATATGTAGATAAATGTATGCAGTTTAAAAATAAACAGGGAATGGTTTAAAATTATTGGCATCATTTTATAATTAAAGTGATGTCATTTTAAGTCTTACAGTCTAGAAGGTAAATGTGTCTTTATCTTTACATTCAGCTTGTGATCTGGACATGTCTGCAGGAGCTCACAGCAAATCACGAGAAGGCAAATTTGAAATTCACCAGTGTTAAACAGTCTCTCAGAGTGCAGGATAAAACAAGTTCACAAGCTTCCTTGGCCTTGGATTCTGACACAGAGGTCAAATCAGTTTTTCCACACATAGCACAGCCTGGATTTTATTTATTTATTTAGCTAGTTTAACTTTTATTTATTCAGGGTAGTTTCTCTGAGATCTCTCTTTTGCAGAAATGCCCTGATCGCATTCCCAGCTACCATAGTTACTCCCAATCGTACCTGGAGCAGTTGAGATAAAGGGCCTTGCTCAAGGGCACCACAGTGTTGGTAATGAGGCAAGTGCTGTCCTAATCCGAGTTCCTCCCGCTGGTCTGGGGGACTGAAACAGCAATCTCCTGTCACAAGCTTTCTTCCTCTAACTATTACTGTAGGTCACCAGTGCCCCCAGAGATTTTCAACACTAACCATGATCACCATTTATCACAGTCCCCCGGTCTCCAATTATGTAGCATATAGGTGCAGGTTAATGATACTTTTTATGATACAAAACTGAATATAAAAAGATTGAACAGAATGTCATAAACACAGTCATCACATGATTACACTGCGGTGTTGGTGTTTACTGGAGGGACATAAAATGTCATGTTCACTGACATGCTATTTTTGAGTTCTGCTGGTCACGGTCGGGCGTCAGTGCCTCAGTACTGAAAGCTCACGACAGTCGCCTCAGTGGCATCCTCCCCAGCTACTCTCCCATCATCATCCAGCTTCCCCTCTCACCTCCTGTCCTCACTCGATGTCGACAGTCATGCCATAGTCAGGGCTGCTGGAGAATTGGATTTTACCATCCATTTCCTGCTCTTCAAACACTATGACCTGTGATAAAGCAAAAAACTACCAGCTTAGAAAGGTCACGAAAGAGCAGTGAGAGTGGGTGGTTGTGCAACAATGTCAATATATACACTGACAGAAAAGTTGGAAAATGCAAGAAACGTGCAGATACAATAGATGGAGCTTCAAGCCTTCTCCAGAAAGTGCTGCAGAGGTCAACAACATTAAAGCTACAGGGTGTCAAATATCACTAACTATTGATCTGTGATGTGTTTTTACATTGCTGTATTAAAGGAAGTGAAGAGCACATAACTGAAGGAACTACAGTAGATCCCACTCAAACATCAAGTACATCCACAGCTGCACGCTCCCTTAACTTTGTTCCAGTGTTCAAGCACAGAGCATTTCACATTGCTGATGTCAGGGTTTCATTTCCCCGTGGCCATCCATGCCAAAAAAGTGACTTTGATAAAAGCATCTCCTAAATGATAAGCACGAGTACAGATAACACAGTACCTGGTTGTCCCCCCTATGAAGCCAGGGACCCGGGACATAGAGAGTTTGCTGTGGACCAATGGACCAGTACCGTCCAAGATTCTTTCCATTGATAAACACAACACCTTTGCTCCAACCCTGTGAAAACAACCAGTGAATGTTCACCATGACAACAGACACCCAATTAAATGTGTTTGAGTAAAAAAAATAAAGAAATAAATAAATGACATAGCAAGTACTTCTAATCTGAGAAGCTGGTGAAACAGGAGGAGGAAATGATCTGTCAAGAAGCACTTAATTTATTCACTTAATACTGGCACTAAGTAGAATCACAGAACATTTTAGCAAAGACCTGTCAAGATATCCTCACGATCAGATGAAATTAAAGACGTTTTATTGTATTAATATATCCAATGAAAGTGAGCCAGCAATAACTTCGAAAGACTGAACCGTCATTTCATTTATTAAGAGTTCAGTAAGACAAACTGAATAAAGTTAGTGTTGTGTTTTTCCAGTGTGTGGTGTGTGGTGGCCGCGCTCGATTGAACACACCACTGGGCGTTCAACTCACCGGGAGTTTGATGAAGGTGTCTTTAGGGAAGCTGTTCACAGAGAATTTGGCCTGGAAAAACCCTGGGAAGGATGGCTGCTGACGCATATTCATCCAGTGGCCTGAATTTGCAAGTCTGCAGAGGGAGAACATATTTCTTACATATCACAGTTTTCAAACTAACCTTCACGGTTTAACAACATGCATTTTGGTTTGCCGTGTGTTGTTTGGATACATTCTGCTTGACTTTTATGATGCCTGTTTGTCAGCCAACAGCATATCATGTCCTGTTTTTATTTGCCTAAAGTAAATGTCAAGGGAATGTATGGCTGGGGAAATATTCAGGTTCATGTCTGTGTTTTGGTTATAGCTTACTATTTGCCTCTAAGAAAATTCAAAAGGTTGCCATGATAAGAATTTCCTTCCTCCTTATGCATTTTACTGTTCATTTGTAAAGGGCTTCAGGACTTGACATTTTCAGCCTTGTGCTGCAGTCGAGAAATTGCAACAGAGAAATTGCAATTTTGCAGTGGACAGTGAGAGACCCCCGAAATGACTTGAAAATACAGATAGATAATCCACTAAGTATGAATATGAACCTCTAAGCAAACTAGAAGGTCAGCTTATTCTGGCGACCTTGATGTTTATGTTTACTATCTGTGCAGCAAGTATGAGCTGCATCCAGAGGGTATCCAATGTAAGAAACGCCCAGGAATTATGAATATAGAATTAAGATGTGGAAGATTGACTTCGATCTGGTGTTAGAGATTCAAATGTTGCACACGATTAGCAAAGTAAAAGAAAATCTTATAATCTTGTTACAGGGAAACCTCATGGGTGGAGGGGAAACACATTTTCATTTTTGGGTGCATGTGACCCTTAAACCTATAATGCGTGAGCTGCCTCACTATAATCACTTTTTTCTATTGCACAGCTGTCTGCGTTCTATGCTTTTAGGCTGAGGATGCATTCGTGTGTTCTGGCACTAAATGCAAGTTTCAACAATTTACAGTTGAGCCAGTGTCTCAATGTAGATTCAATCATCTTGTCACTTAATAAATGCTACAGTGTATTATATAATAATTAGAATATCTGAAATCATTTTCACAAACGTCGCTTAAAAGACATTTTCAGTTTTGTGTTCAACACATCTGGAGTACCTAAACTGTTCATACATTCAATCTGTAAAACACTTAAAACAAATTGTATGTGTGCTCCCCTTTTCCTATTGTGTCTTCATTATTGTTATTATATGCATACGTAGTCTTAAACTCCTGCACATTTTAATTTCAGTGGCAAAAAGTAAAACGTTTCTCTATGTTGTTGGACCTCTTGAACAGCTAAGAATACAGATCGCCAATCGTTGCAGCTGTGTCATCTACCTGCTGAACTGCGTATAATTTAAAATGTTTCAAATGAGGCGCTGAATCAGAGGGCTGCATTTTCATCTCTGAGTTCTGCCATCATGTTCCCCTTGTAATTGTGTTAAGCAGGGATATAATCAGCAGGATTGAATCAGAGGCAAGCAGGTGTAATGACAGAGAAACACAAACACGGAAGGAAACTGGATAATAATTGAAAGACACAAACCTGTTTACAAAGCCTGGCTTCATATCCACACTATGAATAATGAAGTCTCGGAGGGGCTGCTTGTTTAATTCAATATCTCCAACAAGACCTGAAAGGTGAGGCAAAGCTGCTCTCAGTTTCCTTATGTATCATAAGACACGGCTAATTACTTTCTTTCAAGTTCTCTGTTTAAAAATCTTTTGAAAAGATGTGCTGACTGGAACATCTACAAAACCATCAGTTTGTGAAACAATTTGTACCTTTGCGCTGATCGTCCAGGGTTTTCCCGTAATTCACTCTTCCACAGTTCTCCACTAGTAAACCTAGAGTTCTTTTTCCCTTTAGTGGGAGGATACATGAAGCACAAGGCATTACTGAAAAAGAGCAGCATTCCTCGAGTGGAAGAATTAACTACAAAACAACAAGGCAGAGATTCCTCTTAGCTGCTCTGACCTTGCTGCCAAAAACATCAGCATCAGCATCCCCCGAAGCTTTCACATAGTGCAAGTTGTTAAATATTAACAACTTGGTTTTAAACTATATATAAAAGGGCACAAACACACACACGGTACCTTCCCATCGAGCAGTGCAAGTTCTTGAGTATTATAATCCAGAAGGCCAACAAAATGTTTGTCCACAAAAACCTGAGAGGAAATAATCAAAGATAAAGATGGAAATCATACATGAAGTTAAAAACAGCCACAACAGAAACTAATGTAACCAAGAGAAGACACTCACATTTATGAAACCTACCCGAGTTTACTGATGCTACCCTCAACATGAAGCATTACGTGTATTTGTCTTTACACAGCATTAAACATTTCCTGAAGTTTGTTTTTGACCATCAACTTTGAAGAACTGCACATTCTTATGACTGACACAAAGCAACTTGTCCCTATCTCAGCTTATTAGCTGCGCTCTACACGTACACTGCTCAGGGGTGCGATATCTAACAGATTACAACTTTCCAAGCGCAAATGTTCTCACTCAGAAAAGTGTAAATGTGCGAGTTTAGACACAGCATGTCTGTGTCTGACTTCGTTGTCCTCACCAGTGCTCTGTCTCGGACGTTATTCCTCGAGTTGAGAACTCCTCCGCTGGTGATGATTGTCTCATACAACGTGTAGCCGTATGACTGACCATTTTTATTGTTGACAGGGAGGTTCTCCATGTTGACTGGCCTCTCTGACTTCAAAGGCTTAATAGGGAAAACAGAGGGCTTCAGATTAATAAGTTATAGTTCAATTAAAGTTAAATTGGAATATTTTGAAACAGTTACACAAAATGTATTCTATTAAAACTTTAACTCGGTACACATGGGATCATACGATTCCTGCTGGACATTCTCCCACTTGCAACACGGTTTCATCCAAAGCAATGATTTATCAGACCTAATGAAGCTTTTTCCTTTTTGGCATTCAGAGCAATTGTTTTATTCAACAACATTCTTTGCGCATACCCTTGGGAAATACATTATGCACTCTTCACAAGACAATAAACACTCCCTGCTATGACACGATTAACCACCTACCACCAAACACACAGATACAATATCAAACTCAGATATCCCACTCACTCTCTCTAAAGCCACCGAAGAGAAAATGCTTTTTTTTTTTCCCCCTCTTTCTTTCTTTGAACGAGGGTGTGCGGCTGGTCAGGGGCAAAGTAATTGTCATTTCAGAGGGAAGCAAATTGTTGTGACGCCGGGTGAATAATTAATGGTGTGAGCAAGTGCCAGACGTGCTACATCTGGTTTGAATATAAATGCATGCACGGTGTAAAAGGCAGAAGCAGGCTGGGGGGACATGAAAGCGGACATGACGACGCCCTACAAACATGTTGTTTAACCAATCTCATCTTCTTGTTTTGCAAGGGGAGATTTTCTGTTGCAGACATTCTTTATTTTCACAACAACCTGCTTTACACTCGTGAGGTGATGCACAGTATGTTACTGCTGGTCCCTGAGTAGGTCGCTCCTGCAGTTCGGAGAGAATGTCTTGCTCAGGGGGCACCTCTCCAGCAGTTGTTCATTATCAGATTTTCACAATTAGTCCAGAAAATGAAGCTGGTGATGGCTGATAACGAAGTTCACTTATCACAGCCACATCTGTACTTTATTCTCAAAGCTCCAGCTTTGATTTTTATCAAGCATCTAACATGTTATAGAGGTGCCAAATGATCTTAGATTAGAGAAACATTGCTACTGCAACAGATAAAACTAATTACTATTTGCAGATGATTCTGTATGTTGCTTCTCGTGTCAAAAAGTTTTCTTAAACCATTACATTTAAAATCTGCTCAACTCGATACAGATTTGAAGGTGATGCAATGAATCTATTGCTGAGGTATGCAGCAGTGATATAGATTTATGATGTAAACATAATGATGAAGAAACCGCTGCCAACAGGTGTGAGAGTGGTGGTGAAAGTGTAGTGATCATCTGTAGATGCTGTGTTTTTTTTTTTTTTATTATTCTTAATTCTTAACTTACGTCTTAACTTAACAAGTTTTTACTAACCTGCAAATAAATTATAACATCTAAGGGTAACAGGTAGTTCACATATTATAGTTTAAAATAATCAAGACAACCACAGATTCTGCAGATGAGTCAGCAGATGCGATAAGGAGCCTGTGCTACGGTATCTGTATTTACTCTAAACACAACCTGTCCTCAGGCTAGAACAGACTTAGGGAAACACAGCTGAAAAAACTATGTGCTTTTTAGCACTACTTGAATAGAAGTACACATTTTGAAGTAGTACAAAGATCACACAGGATACACATTCACATAATTAATGGCACGTTTTCTTTAAGTCTATTGTATCTTTTGCTGTATGTATTAGTTATGTATTAAGTAATTTTATTTTTTTATTGTTGTCTGTCCGTCATCAATCTTGTAGCTGTTTCAAACAATGTCACACAAATCACGTTTATTCTTTGTGCCTCTAATTTTGGCACTCTCTGTTTGCCTATAGCTTACCTTGTCAGTGAAATGCAGAGTGTCCCACAGAGACAGGTGCTGTTGGATGACAGCAGGCTGGTATGCCCTTTTCTCCAAAAGACGGGGCAGTTCAGGGAGAGGCTGTGCTGAAAAAGAAGGAGGAAAATGATGGTAGGTTGCTGTTTGTCTGTATGTCAATGTGTTTTTCCATGGGTACTCAGACAGTATACATTACATGATTTTGACCCTGCACATGAATGTTTACTTAAATATATGTGCATCTAAGCATTTTAATGATTTGACTAGAGCTAGTAATAAATTAAGAAGGGTTTTTTAATTTAGCTGTTGGCTTGCTAAGGTTTACTCTAACACAAACAGCTTTTCCATAGTGCCTTAACAGACACTAGCCTGTTAAAGCACTGCAGCCTCACCGGTCAATGCTGCATTTTGTTGTATAAGTCTTCTTGTTCTCCAGGCTGTGAATCACTCAATACCAAGAGCAACATGCCCCTTGGAAACTGCTTTTAAGGCTCCTTGGGTGAGCCATTTGCCCTCCACAGCAGAATCTAGTTTCTGCTCCATGTTATACAACAGTCTCTTTACAACTATTAACAGTGGTCACACATGCCCTCTAACTGCTTTTAAAGGTGTTAAAGCACGCAGAGACACCAGCAGCCCCTTTGGAAAAGGCTTGACAGCCTATCCTTGTCACCAGATAGTAAAAAGTAGATCACTTAAGGAAAGCTTCAAGTATAATAGCCAATGCCTTTAACCTAAAAGGCAGCCTACAATACACATTTTAGTAGTGTATAAATTATATTTGATATATAAATTATATTAAATATAAGAAGGGGAAGAGTGAGAGAGAACTTATGTGAAGTTTAATACTTTTAAACATTATGACATACTGTATCCTTCCCATTTTTGATAAGTTTGAAATAATGAGAAAACCCCAAAGCACGTATGTCACAAGTCTATTTTAAGAACAGTGTTGTTGAAAAATTTCCATGTCAGACCTCTGACAGATCAGCCTGAATCTATTCAATGTTATGCAAAAACAAGACCACAGGGCAAAGAGTAACTGACACAATGCACATAATTTGACAAGCAAACAAAAAATAAAATATCAAGATCAAGCTGATCTAATTAAAGAATTAGGTCATGTGTTTGTGGCTGCTATAGAACACGAAGCCTTCTCAGAGTCGCTCTCATATTCAGGCCACTGCTCATTGTTCAGCAGACTGCAACACATAAGGATGAATCATGTACAGGCAGCCTTTCAAACGATCTTCAATCACCACAACACTGGATAAATTATTACTTTGTTGTGCTGGATTCAATCCCAGATTGCCAAAAGCTACATTTCCGGTGCTGGCCACAAAACACTTGAGACTTCTGACCCCGACCACAAAAACCTTGTTTTACAAATAGAGTAAACTGCATAAGCAATAAACATGGTACAAGGCCTACTCTGACATTTCTACAATGAGTGGTAATTGAAGGTCTTCGACTTGAGCACATATACACACACAAAGCCATTCTTGTAATCATATGTAAAGTTATCCTGCTTTAGCCAACAGACAACAGGTTCTACAAGGAGAATTAACTTAAGAGTGGAGATGAAAGGAAACGGGAGAGAGAGAGAGAGAGCGAGACAGAACATGTGGGGCCCATCGCAGCCACAACACACAATACTCACTGTGGTAGAGGCTGAATACATTCCTCAGAAGATGGTACTTGGTGGTGTAATCCCCAGCCTCGGATAATGGAGCATCGTAATCTGAAAGATAATGCGCTATCAGAACAGCAGGCTCGGGAGCAAGAGAGAGGCAGGGATGCCTCTTACCGTGGCAGATGCTTGCACTGTGCTCCCCTATCAAACATCTTGAGACATCAGCGGGCCGAGACACATTTGGGGTTATCTTGACAGAAAATTGAGCATTTTTTGAGGGAAAATGGTAAAAGGCATTCAGACGAGTAAACATGGGTATGAGGAGTGCTTAAGGTCAGAGGTGGTCTTCCCAGCTGCCGAGGGGTTTTAAGAATTCTCCTCTTCTCTCAAGAATGAGGTCATTACAATGTTAAGTGCCCTAGAGGAGGATATAAAACCCATTGTACTATCTTTAATTTACATTTCTCATGCATTTTATTAGGCAATGAATTCATTAGTCTGCACTACATATTCAAATTTATAAGCAATTGAAGGTCAGAGGCTGCAGAGTACAGATAGCGCCATCTACAGATATTTTAAGTATTACAGTATAACCATATTTAAATCTACCTACAGTATCTTGTTACTTTATCTATGTTGCATCAGATTTTGATCCAGACTCTATTTCAAAGAGGTAGGTGACTGATGATTAAATGGACACTTGACTGGAAGAGTATTTTCCATACTTTTCATCTTCTGAGGGTTTGACAGCTAGAAGTGACAGTAATTGTGCCAAAACAAAAGGCAGTTCTGTGTTGAATTCTTGTGCCATGAACCTATTACAACCATAACAGTCAGCCCTGTATGAGAAGATCTTAAACAGATTCATTACACATACCGTAACTTGTTACCATAGGTTTAGGTGCTGGCAGGCCAATGGAAAAGGCCCCGCTCATAAAGCCAAAATTTGTCCCTCCGTGAAACATGTAGAGGTTGATCGACATGTCTTGTTTAAGAATTTCTGTGACCACAGATATCATGTCTGAAAAAACAGTGAAAGAAACCAACACAATTAGATATTTACTTTATCAATCCCAATTAAATAACAGGAGAAAAATGTATCCAGATAATAGAATAACAATAAACAAAGCTAAACATTAAGACACACAAGTGACAAAAAGGAAAAATCCATTTGACTTCCATTTTAACAAGCCAGAACCATTGTTTCAATAATCTCATTGCCCTCAATTCCACTTCAATTGTAACATGGATGGACCTCAGTCAAACATCCTATTACAGGTTACTATAATTCATTACAGGGCAATTTCACAGGCATGAAAAATTACCTACCTCCCTACACAAATTAGCCACCTATATTTTGTAGCGAACATAGCAGAGCAAGTAATTAAGTATTCAAATTGGACTTTAGTAGCCAAATTGGACTGCATTTAGTGATTTGAATCAAGGGCATGAGCCTTGGAGAATAACAATGGAGCGCCGTGAGTGACAGAGTCAGACTCAGTTGGTTTCATGGGGGTGGCACTAGCTGTGACCAACTGCTGGGCTGTGTTGCAGTCTGCAGAGAGCTGAACTGTCAAGGACATGAATCCCCCTCTGAATATTACAGTGTTCATTTCGAAGCTATGACACTTTCTGCATGGCGAGGGTCTCTTTTTTTTACCCTTCACTGAGGAGAAAATACATGAGGAAGCAAGACTGGTGGCCCTTTCATTTTCCGGACAGTTTTTGTTAAGATGCGTAAGGCTACTAGGAATGACAGGCAGTAAAGCTCGAGGCTCTGCGCTGTGTGTTGAAGTAAGATGTTTCTGAGAGCACTCAACATGATGACAGCAGGGTGTTCGACTGTCATTAAACAGGTGCTACTGTGTCATTTTCACGACTACATACATTATGTAACTGTAATACCGTCCTGACTGTAGCATGCGGACCATGTTATATTATATGTTATATGGTATGTGGGCTCTGAAGTGCATATTAGTTAATTAACTGCTCAATAAATGCTTTATATCACGGGCACCATTATTTTCCAGCTCATTTCTTATAATGTTATAATGTAATGCATAAAAGCAAACTGATATTTAGCTGTTAATTACAAAGAAATGTCTATAAACTACTTAAAACTAGCTCCACTTTGACCATCTGCAACACTAAAATGTTGCTTACACATAGATACATGAACAACAAAAATAATAAAGTAATATAATATAGATAGTACTGGATATAACATAATGAACTGTGCCTACAGAACCTTTGCTTTTGACACTATATGTAACTTGTGCTAAAATCCATTTCTACTTCAACTTTTATTGCAATACTCTGAGTATTCAGAGTTCACGTTTTACTTAAAAAGTTAAATCTTGGCCCCAACAAAAGGCCAAGTAGAGCAAGTCAGCTAGCAAGAAATCTTAGATGCAAAAAAAGTCGAGTTTCAAATTCTTTCAAAAATCTATTCAGTAAATGTTTTATAAGAAAAGCAATGCAATTCTGCACATTTTTAGACTTCTGGGATAGACGAGAAGCAGCCAATATGCTGTTGTGAACAAATTTTGTCATTTGCTGTATGGGAAACTGTAGTATAGGTAAAGACAACTAAAGGAAAAGCAAACAATGACATGTCCCATCAACTGAGCCATCATTTAATGCAGCCAAGGGTAAAACAAACCTAGTGTATATACAGCTGTAGAAGATGGCGGTGTATAGATACAGACAAAATGGGAGGATATAAATGTGACTCCTCCAAAGCATAGCACATCACACCTGAGTTCAGTCTGCGAGAGTCAGTGGAGCGCGTCGTTGAACAATCCTGTACAATGAGGTGTTTGAAAATCTGTCCTCTGAACATCAAATATATGGGCCGGAGACAGTAAGAGGATGGACATACACACTCTGGCTTGTGATACTTGGCTTCCAACCCACCACGTATGAAAAGTATATAAATCTTTGACAAAGCCACTAAGCAAGGAAGAAATTACTAAATGCTAAGTAGTGCATCCCTATTGTTCTGTGTGGGCTCTGTGCCTTTTGTGAAGAAACCATAGAGGCTCTCACTTGGCCTGGAGAATTTATTTTACACTACCTCCACAGCAGTGAGTTTGTCCTTACCCTGCCTTTTCTCGGGCACTGACGGTTTTATTCCCAGTTAAAACGGTTTGGCATAAGCCTTTTTTACCCTAAGGCACCAACACTCTGCCTTACCCACAAGAAGGTCTGTTTTATTTCCAGAGATGCTGTATTGACTCGCAGCACAACACCTGTCTTACCCCAGTCTCAAATTAGCCAGCATTATCGACCCTCTGTACAGAGAGAAGCTGTTTCGGCCTGAACAAAGAATTCATCTGCAGAAATCCAGTTTTGCCCTCATGCGAACACCTGTCTTACTCCAATCTGTGATCCTGTGCGTCTCTCTAAACAAAAATCTCCTCATCTACTGTAAGTGCTTGTTACCTTTGCGAGAACAAAATATGTCTTACCCTCAGCTGCATAAACATGATGAAGGTTCCCCCAAAGATCAAACCAGCCAGACCAGTACTCCATTACCATCTTAGGCTTCTGTGGCTAGTAGAAGAAAAATAGCTTTCACACACACGCACACACACACACACACACAAACCCCTACACCTGATTCTAACAGCATATTCTTAACTAAGGTGCCTTCAGGATTTAAGGTGTTCTTGAAGATTACGAAGAATATTTCTTAAATCATCTTCACAGCGGGTAGCACCATTACATTACATTACATTACTTGCATTTACAGGCTAGAATGAGAAAACCAATTCATTTGTATTTGCTGTACATTGAAGACATTTGGGTTTAAGATCAAAATAGGTCGTTTTATTTGACACATCAAACATAATTAGCATTTGATTAGACCAGAAAACTTGCAATAATTGACTAGTATTAATAAAATAAAATAAGACCTTTAGGCAATCTCCCACAAGCAAGACTTACTTGTATTGCATCCAGATAACTGATGGCATCTGGGTTTAGTTTCTGAAAATTGATGGTTTGCAGTGCTGCAGACACAAAAAACATCAATATATATTTTATATTGCACAAAACATCTGTAACATCCATATGAACTAAAGTGCTTGCTGACATCGCAATATTTATGCCAGTGTACATTCAAAAAGAGCAATGTTTTGGTACTACAATACAGAGAATCCTTTGTGTGTAGAATTTGATTCTAAACCGCAGCTGTCTGACACTGGGCAGCCCTTGGCTCAGACCTCTTGTCATTGTTTGTGGAAACACAACACACCAACCACGATATTGTCTATGTGTGTTTCTGTGCGTGTCTGTGTATGCACAGTCTTGTTCGTCTGTCAGCATATCTGACAATACCTCCTTTCACTCCTCCAAGCTTTAGTCCCTCCTTGTCGTCTGAGGTCAGCAGCAGCTCTGTGATGCCCCTTGACAATAATGCCTGAAGAGAAAGGGGATTAAGAAGGTAACTAAACAAAACAGTGGAGGTTCTTTCTGGAATTGAAATCGTTTATAATTTCATTTCTCACCTCCTTGATGAAAGACATGTAATCTTTATCCTTGGCATAGGCGCCATATTCATTCTCCACTTGAACTGCAATAATTGGGCCACCCTTGGAGTACTGAACATTAATAAGTCAATGAATTCAGGACACATATGAGGCCATGGCACCAGTTCTTGACCATTTCTACCTACACTCAATACAGCTGAAGTTTTAAAACACCATGAAATTGAAAATCCAAGCTTGTTAAATGATGCATGGAAATGATAAAAATAAAATAGGACTGGGAGCGTATAAGCTGTGCATTGGTCACCATACATTCCAAAGCACATAGTTTTTTTGTTTTAAATTAGATTATTTCTGCGCATGCATTTCTTTTCTTTTTTTAAGGTATTTAGTAACAATTCTTCTTATATTATGTACATTTTTGTGAAATTGCACATTACACACTAATTGTAGTATAATAGAAAGTACCTGATGTGGAACAACTTTCTTCATGAGTTGATTAAAAAAGGAGTTTACTGCAGTAATAAATCCCGGGTAGGTTGTCCTGAGCTTCATGTTTGGATCCCGTAATAGCCAACTGAAGAGAAATGACAATAAAACGTTTAAACTGTCTAAAGAGTAATATCACTGCGTGCCCGCTGAAACAAACTTTTTTGATGATTATCAAATAAATATGACCTCAACCTCACACTGCCTGAGGCCAAAACTACTCCAAAAATACACACTGACAGTATTTTCCCTTCAACGTTTTCTCCATTATCATTCTGAATGTATTTTAATTGTAGAACTAAATGAATTCATCCTTTCAAGGAGACGTGCCTGCCAGATTTAATTATTGTCCCCCTTAATACGTCAGTAAATCATCAGCGACATACATATGAGTAACATTGCTGATAAACTTATCGCCTCATATATGCAAATCTCTTTGCTCTATACTATGTAGCACACATGTGGTGATATAAAATAGAGACAGACAGCACATTTAATATAATAATTCACATAACTACACTATGAATTATTTTCAAGAGTTTAATGGATTTAGCCTTAAGCAAACGTAGCGCTGAGTAACACACTACCTGACTGAACAATTGATTTCAAAGCCAATTTAAGGGCTTAACTGAGCACCCACAGGCTGTTTTAAAAGAATGCATTATAACGAGACGGTGGCTGTGAGATAGATGCAAGATGAAGGTAACGCTCTATTGTGATTTTTTTTTATTTTACCTTGGCAGTCCCCCTAAATCCCACTCTGAACAGATGTAAGGACCCGGTCGCAGAATCACCCACAGGCCCAATTTAGCTGCAAGTTGGAGGTAGGCTCTAAAAGAAGGATACAAAAATGAGCAAATGCTGCTGTCATGGGATCGATTTACTCTAAATACACTTCATTTAAAATGTTTAACAGCCACTATAAAGTGGAGACAGATAATCATTATCTATTCATAATAAAACAGATGTTTAATTATAAATGATATATCTTTTTATATCTTTTATTCTTTAATTTCTTTATAGTTTCAGATCATACTGTTGTTTCTAGCAGTAGCACTAGAATGCAAGCATCTCATTTGATGGATCGAAATAGATAAATCAACTATCACTGGACATTGCTTAACTGATCAATCAAAAACATTACTTGAGGGTAAAGATATACTGTATCTTCTGAGTAGTATCAAACGATGCATGACTGTAGAAAGCTAAGGATTCTTCGCAGTGCAACAATGCCACCTGCAGGAGTTTCACTCCAAAACGTCTTACTCCAAATCAAGCTGATCCTCAAAACTGAACACCCCTCGCTCGGGCTCATGGAGGTTCCACGGGACATACCTGCAAAAATAGATAGAAATTAAACAGTTTGTTTTGTGTGCATTTTGTATTTTAATAGCAATTAACTTCAACTGTTAATACATTAACTACTTTTCATATAAATGGTGCTTTTCTTGTCTTTTTATTTGATCTGTATGCATATAATCATTTGCAATAAAACAGCTATTTGACACTGTTCACTTCAGTACTTTGAGGTTCTGTATATTCAGCTAAATGTGAGCTGCAATAGGAGCCTACGTTGTGAGAGTATTGAGGCCACAAGCCTTCATCTTCAGCAGCCGATCCTCCCAGTAGGCTCTGGGGACACGGAAGTAATGGATGGAGCCTCCCAGGATGCGGAAGGGTTTTGTCTCCAGAGTGAACTGTGACGAGTTGGCCCTCAGACCCTCCAAACGTCTCATTTTTCTATCTCCAGGGTTATTCCTGAGGGACAAAATACACTTCACAATTGAAAAAGAACCTGTTGAACTGGTGAAACTAGACCAAAGACTATGTGATTTATATTCCTATGAAAGCAAGCTTGTGAATGAATCCCGCCCTTGAGCAGTTGTACCTGTTCAGAAATCCCATCCGTGATATCACGGTGGTTGAGTGGCAGTTGTTGTTCTGGGTGTGCCTCTCACATTTTATGGCTTACAGTAATTTGAATGCTTAGATAACATGAGAGGTGCAGCCTGGGGACAACAGTGTGAGCCTTCTTCTAAGAACATGTTCTTGGGCAGATTGCAAGGTTTAATTAAGGCAGATTATCCCTTAACTGAGGCTGATGATTGGGAAAAAAAAAAAAAAAAAAAACAACTGCTCAACACGGGGAAAACCTGGGTTCTTGCAGAAAAGCATGAAGCAAACACCTTTATGATCAAGGTTCACAGTTCACAGCACCCGAGCTGAGGCTTAACTTCTGAATACGAGCAGCGCAAATGGAAAACGGCGCATTATAACAAACAGGTGCTTATATTGTCATTTTTCAGTGGGCGTGGCATTCATCAAGAAATTCACCTAATGCAGGACGTTTGGTTTCACGTTAGATATTCACTTCGCAATCAGTTTCACGGGTTGTTTGTCTTACCTTGCGAATCGATAAGCAACTACGGCCCCGACAGCAACGCAAAGCAGGAGAACATATCTCTGCTTGAGAGACAGACGAACTCCAAACAAAGATGAACTTTCCATTGGCAACGACACGATGACAGCTGCACATAGTTTCCAAAGTTTCTGTGTTTTTGTTTTTTGGGTTGTTGTTTTTTTTTTTTTTTTTTAACAGAGTCCTATCATAACTTCAAAGTGCGTCGCATGTGCTGAATCGCTTTCTCTGAACCTGTCAACATGACATGATAACGCCAGTGAAGCCGCGCTTCAACCCCCCTCTCACATATAATAATACTTCCGGGATTAATAATTACAAAAGATAAAGCATGGTCTATGAAAAATTAAACTCGGTTTTCTGCTGTGCTCACTAATAAAACCCGTATTCGTGGCAGAAGAAGCGAACGTAGAGCAAAAAAGTATTTGGACAAACAGCCAAATACAAGCTACCACGCTCTGTATTTAGGGACCGTCAAAAAAAAATCACATCCCGACCAAAACGCAGAAACTTAAGATAGCAGAGGCTACATATATAACATTCAGTTAAAGATAAACAGGAAATGATAAAACAAATGATTATTAATACAATTGTTGCTACAATGTTTTTCTGACACAAAACCCCAAGTTACCCCTGTCTGTGGTTCCTCACTTGTAAGTTGTTGATTATTTATGCCTGACTAATACAATTTGTAATGTTTGTATTTATTGTAATTTCAAATCTGTTATTGTCTGGACTCTATACTGATAGCAGTGTATGCAGCATTTGTCAGGGGAGTTAGGTAGGTAGTTGCATGTCATTTATAAAACCTTTGGTCTTTTGGTCTAGGATGTGTTGACACGCTCTTAAACTTGGTTTTATCTATTTACTTTGTTAATTATTTATTTCCATTGTCACTTATCTGGAGATTGTGTTTTAAATTGAGAACCACTAGGGGGCATCTCTACTTTTAAGTCAGTAGGTGTAAACTGTACCATGAAGTCCACATTACATGTGTACATTGATGCCTCCCTTCTCTGTCTGAATGCTACAGAGAAAGGGAGACAGAGACAGAGCACTATTATGTGCTTGTTCTGAAACAACAATAGTTTCCCTTATCCACAGTGTTTGAGGCCTCCCGGCACAGTCCTCCTTTCAAATGCGCTGGCAAGCTCAGCTTCAAGGTAGGCAGCAACATTGACTGTGTTTTTTCTGTATTCTGCATGTGACTTTTCATGTCTTGTTAAGCTTGTAAAAATGACTAAAACAAAATACAATTTTTAGTGCAGCGAACAGTAATTTCTACCTGTATTTGTCATACTGCACTGCACAGTATCATTTGTTATTGTAAAACACAAACTTTCAAGAGCTATACCACACCTTTGCATTTTACTATTTAATACTTATGACTTATTTCAGAATGGACTTTTATCCCTTAAATAAGGTTTCTCTCCACCAGACACCCTGCACTTAGGAGAATGAGCCGTTTCCAAGGCTTGAAGGTCAATGCATCTCAGTTCAGTCTTATGGGAGAGCCCTTTCGAATTCTGGGAGGCTCCATCCATTACTTCCGAGTGCCCAGAGCCTACTGGAAGGATCGACTGCTGAAGTTAAAGGCCTGTGGCCTGAATACTCTCACAACGTAGGGTTCTGCTGATAGCCATGTTTAAATTCACGGGAGTCTCACCATTTGTTGCTGCAGCTGGGAAAATACAAATAGAATTTGATGAAATGTGGTTGTATTATAGAGTTAGTTAACTTTGAAATTAAATAATTTATATTTGCATATATCAGAAGCCCCAGGATAGCTTGAAGAACTATTTCCTTGCTTTTCTTTTAGATATGTGCCATGGAACCTGCATGAGCCAGATCGAGGAACATTCAACTTTCAGGATCAATTGGACCTCAGGTAAGGCTTCCTTATTTTCAGCCTTACATTTTGTTAAACTCAGAATGTCTCTGTCTTTCTCAGCTCTTATATCAGTTTAGCAGCAGAGTTGGGTCTCTGGGTGATCCTGCGTCCTGGACCATACATCTGTGCTGAATGGGACTTAGGTGGATTGCCTAGGTACACTTCTGTAATACCATCTGCCAATTATTTAAAACTATAACTGTATATCGTATGAGCCTTATGGCACCACAGTTGTTCTTGAATTTGTTTCAGCTGGTTGTTACAAGACAAAGACATGAGGTTGAGGACAACTTATCCTGGATTTGCAGATGCTGTCAACCTCTACTTTGACAAGCTTGTCTCAGTTATCAAGCCTCTCATGGTGAGTCAAACTCACCCTTTCCTGAAAGAATATGAGAGATAGTTTAACATTGGTAAAGAAAACATATAATTACCCTTTTTTTAGTTTGAAGAGGGAGGTCCAGTTATTGCAGTCCAAGTTGAAAACGAGTATGGGTCTTATGCCAAGGACGATGAATACATGCCATTTATAAGGAATGTGAGTTGTGTTTTTTTTTACCTTAAATGATTATATTAAACCACAGTGTAGTTAATTTAGCATTATTGTGATTTAACATTTACCTTTTCATGCAGTGTCTTCAGTCCAGGGGGATCAATGAGCTTCTTCTGACTTCAGACAACTGGGAGGGCTTGAGATATGAAGGAATGGAGGGTGGTAATAAACATACAACAATCAACCATTCAGTTAAAATTACTATTGTCTTTGCCATTGATAATTTGTTATGTTTAAGAATGTGATCTTGATCATTTCAGTTCTAAAAACAATAAACCTTCAGAGACTGTCATTTGGAGCGATCCAGCACTTAGCTGATATGCAAGTAAGCCATTCTAATAGATGGACATTGATAGACATCATCATGTTTTGGATATCAACATGGATATCATTATCATTATTGTTTGCATGTATTAACAATGGTATTGTCAATTTTACGTAAGAGCATCAGCTAAAAGCTAGTGATGAAAATATTTCATTTTGCATTTTAATAAAGATTAGTTATTTGCTAAACCAGTGATGGTAGAATAAAATATACATATTTAATATGGCTATGTGCTCTCTCTGCACAGCCCCAGAAACCTCTAATGGTGATGGAGTATTGGTCTGGGTGGTTTGACGTCTGGGGAGAGCATCACCACGTGTTCCGTGCTGAGGGTAAGGGGCACTTTTCAACAGTATTTTAAAGGGTAGAAATCACTGTTCAGTTGAGTTTAGGTATATTGCACTAGGACAGGTCAGCTCACATCATTACAGCTTTACATAGCAACCCATTCACTGCTGCATACCTTGTGTGCATACTGCACACTTTCTTTTGTATTTGGATACGCTATGTTTGTGAAATAATAGAGGTTGCTGCTCAATCAATTATTCGTGTGTTGCCCCCTGACAGACATGCTACCTGTAGTGTCAGAGATCCTGGAGAGAGGCGTTTCCATTAATCTGTACATGTTTCATGGTGGAACCAGCTTTGGCTTCATGAATGGAGCAATGGACTTTGGCACTTACAAACCTCTGGTCACCAGTTATGGTTGGTGGGAATGCCGTTTGAGGTCACAGACCACAGAGCAAACAATGTTTCAAACATTCCATGATTATATATGTCACCTAAACAAATGCATTGCTTTACACAGTTTTTGTACATGCTTTCATCACAGATTATGACGCTCCCCTATCTGAAGCTGGAGACTGCACGACAAAATATCAACTCTTGAGGAATTTATTCAGCCAGTACCATAGTAAGGTCCTTATAAAGCATCCACTTGCATTGATTACATTATATCTTTTACAAAACTTTTACAAATTATGTACCCCTGTGGTTGATGATTTCATTTCCATAGAGTAATGGAATCTGTCATAACTAGCTTAAATTAAATGTCTTTACCAACTTATATTACAGATGTGCCTCTTCCTGAAGTGCCCTCCCCTCAGGAGAGAAGAGCATATAACCCTGTTGTTATCCAGCAGCACCTGTCACTGTGGGACAGCCTGCACTTCACTGACAAGGTAAGCACTCGTCTCTTTTGACAGTTGATTATATAACCTACAGAATGGAAAATGTTGTATTCAAACATCAACTAGTCCATACCATCGTGATGGAATGAAACCAAAATGAAAGATGTGTTGGACTTCTGACAGACTGAACATCTTTGTCAACCTGTGTGTTGGCTGAAGTGACTCCATTTGTCAGCAACTTGCTGCTTATGCTCAATACAGATGTCTTGCACCTGGAAGCTGCAGTTTGGTCACACATCAAGGTGTCAATGCAATTGCTTTTCTAAGAACAATCTGTCATACACATTGTGTTTTGTGGCCTCTCCTCTCCTGAGAAAGGTTTCTCAGCATAATGTAGTCTCTAATATGTCAGGATGTTTGATTATGTTTGTCCAGCCATTGAGGTCAGAGAGACCAGTGAACATGGAGAATCTCCCTGTCAACAGTAGCAATGGCCAGTCCTATGGCTACACACTGTATGAAAGCACCATCACCAGTGGAGGAATCTTCACCTCCAGGAACAACATTAGAGACAGAGCACTGGTGAGGATAAACAGATACACCCATAGACTGACAATTATAATGATTTAAACACACAAGGTGGATACACATATACTTGTCATATTATAATGACTGCAAATGTTCTGTAGGTTTTTGTGGATCGACATTATGTTGGAAGTTTGGACTACAAGACTCATGAACTGACACTCCCTGATGTAAAGGTACTGAATGTATTTTATTTATGTTCTTAGTTATGTGTGAAATTTTCCCAACAACCCTCTTCCTTACCTCCTTGTGCATTTACTTTTCATTTATACTCATACTTATACTGTACTATACTGTACAGTAGTTAGCCAGCTATTCACTGGTCCCAGAGCCTCATATACATCTTCACTGAAATATTGCATCATGTCTTTGTGATTATTTTCCTTTGCTAAATAACTTCACAAAAAACACTTTTGTGTGTACATTGAAGGGAGAGAGGACGTTGAGCTTACTGGTAGAGAACTGTGGAAGAGTAAATTATGGGAAAGCTCTGGATGAACAGCGTAAAGGTGAAACTGTAATTTCAAGTGCTGTACTGTACAACCAGAGGAATGTCTACTAAATAGGACAAAGCAAACCAAACAGCCCACCTGGTGTGTCTGCATTACATATTTTCTATTGTATTACAGGAATTGTAGGAGACATTCTGCTGAATCACATCCCTTTGAAAGAATTTACCATCTTCTGTTTAGATATGAAGCCAGGATTTATGAAAAGGTAAAGTTTCATTTTTCATGATAGAAGTAAGTTGAATGGCAGATTCAGTTTTGCCACATAACAATGATTGTTTTCTTTTCAGATTAATAAATTCAGGTCAGTGGAAGTCTGACTTCAAATCGTCCTCTGTTCCTGGATTTTTCCAGGCAAGATTGTATGTGGATGGTGCTCCCAGAGACACTTTTATTAGACTCCCTGTGAGTAAAATAACTGTCTTTTGCAGTAAACTAATAATACAATTGACTATTGCTGTAATGCTACTGTCCTAATATTTTAAGCTCTATTTATTTTTATAGAATCCATAATGGTGGCTATAACAAAAAGCCTCGTGATAGATCAAAACATCATTTAACATGCATTCTGCACTTCTATGTTCAATGAAACGCTCATACTTTCATATTATCATATTATGTCATGTTATCGATCATACAAGTAAATCCATCCACAGGGTTGGGGTAAAGGAGCTGTGTTTGTCAATGGTCAGAACCTGGGACGCCATTGGTCCATTGGTCCCCAACATTTTCTTTATCTCCCAGGACCTTGGCTAAGAAGTGGAGAAAATCAGGTACACGTCTGTAGGAACATAGTGGTGGTTTTGCATCATTTTTAACTTTATAGTAGAGGTAAATTTAACCTCTGCATTGTATTTTGTTTTGGATAATTAGTGTTAAATGTTTAACATTTTTTGTATTTTTTTCATCTTCACTTTCAGATGATTGTTTTTGAGGAACACCAAGCAGATGACAAAATACTGTTTGCTGAAAATCCTGATCATGGAAAGACAATTGATGTTTACAAACTCCCCTTTTGCACACTGCTGTGAAAAGTGTACAGGATCAACACAAACCTCTGCCAAAACACACACGCCCACATAAGGGGAATTTTATTGATACTGGCAATTATTGTCAATGATTTAAAGCTTATAATTTACTGACTATAATATTTTATTTATTTATTTTTAAGTCACACACTCTAATATTTTGTTGGACTGCCTTTAACTTTGATTACAGATTCGATACGGTCAGCTGACCTCGTTCTTTGGACACATTACGTTGCTGAACCTAGATCTGAGAGAACTGCAGATCATAGCACTGCCCTCACAGGCTTGTACAGTAGGCAGTAGGCATGATAGATGCATCACTTTACCTGCCTCTCTTCTCACCCTGATGTGCCCATCACTCTGGAACAGGGTTACTTGGACAGTTCTTAACCCAGTTTTAGTAGTTTCATCAATCTCCTTAGATGTTTTCTTGTCAATAATTTGACCCTTCTGAAACAAAATAACATCTTTTCCTCAACAACAGGATGTGCCTTCTGACATGACTGTTTAAGAAATAAGAAGCTACTCACTGCATCAGTTAGGGTTAAATTACTTGCCAGCTGAAACATAATCATCCATACAGTAATTAACCAACCAATCCAATCCAATTACCCAATTACCAATTTGCTTAATTAAACCAAGGTAGTGACGTTTTTTATTATTTATTTATTTATTTTTTGGACAGGTATGTATCTCCTTCAAACTGAAATGATAACAATTTAAAAATAAAGTATTCTACTACCTTATCTTATTAAAAAAAAACATACAATTAAAACATGAAAAACCTTCTCAGTTGTCTTGTTTTTTGTTTGTTTGTTTTTATTCTGATAAGATATTAATTTTCATTATTCTTTTTAATTGTTCACACATCCTCACCGGCTTCTCATTGGGCCACTGGATTGTCCATCACTAGACACCTACTTTATTATCCACACGCTGTTTCACCATGAACAAAGCCTGGTAAGCGGAAACGAACTCGTCTTTTCCTTCACAATAATGGCCTGGCATTTGCGAGCACAGGGAGAAAATAATTATTCGTGGCAGATAATATTGACAGATTTCGTTACTTTTATGAATATAAGAATACGTATGTTTGTGACTATGTAGGCTGTAGCACAAATGAAAGATAAGCCAGAAATCCGTCTAGAATAAAGTGCACTTTGAGCCTAGCGATTTTATTGTGAACACAAAAACCGGAAGCTCTTTACGGGGTTCTAACTAGCTTGACTTGTAACTAAATCATATCCGCCGACGTCCCCATGTCAGCGCAGCGAGCGGTCGGTCATTTCAACTTGCAGAGGAGTTCTCCATGACCTTTGAAGCCTCTACTCTACAACTTTATATGATCTAATTCTACGGTGCATGTACTGGTCAATTTACGACTTTTAAAATGAATGTATGTTGGCTGTTGTAGCAGCTTCTCGCTGTCTTAGCTTAGCCCCAAATAGTGACCTGCTTCAGTGTAAACATTGTAGATGTGGATATTATATTGCGTTCATACGAATAAAGGGTTCTCTCCACTTCCTAGCATGGAGTCAGCGGGGGTCCTCGGCACTGTTCTTGGATGCTCGGCGGGCTTGGCGGTGTGTGGGGTTGTGTTTGCAGCCTACAAACTTGGCTTGCTCTACCAGTTGTTTCACAAGGTAGGTTTGTCACAACTCGGCATGCTAATAGTAACTCCCACATGCTTCTGTCCCTTTCCCCAGCAGCATTATAATTAATAGCATTAGATTGGACAGAGCACCTGCAGCAAGTGATCCTGCACTTCTCAAGTTCTTTGTAGGTTGTCACAGGTGAAAGGTAACCTGTGACAGCCATTAACACATACTTTGACCAGCCTTGTGGTTTACCTGCACAAAGGGTATCACAGACTTCACGCTGTTATTGTGATAACACAAAGCCTCACTGCCATATGGGGCTATTGTGAAATGTGAAAAGGCTGTCAGAGTGTTTAAAAAAAAAAAAAAGACCTTGAAAAGAGCCATCAACTCACACTGACAGTTGTTTATCAGTGATTTTTCCAAGTTTACAGAACAGATTATTCTGAATGCAACGTTTGTTTTGTCCTCTGAATCGCTTCAGGCTGAAACAAAGAGTCCACGGCATGGTGGCGAGAGTGTGGCAGAGGTCCTCCGTGCTCATGGGGTCAAGTACGTTTTCACTCTCGTTGGTGGACACATCTCGCCTATCCTAGTGGCCTGTGAGAAGTTGGGCATCCGCATTGTGGACACCAGACACGAGGCCACTGCTGTCTTTGCTGCTGATGCTGTGGCAAGACTCTCAGGTGCAGATTTGCATTAGAACAGTAGACATGTCAAAATGTATGATCCGAGGTCTCCTTTTAGCTCATGTCATGTAAGCAGACATTATGGAGATTGAAGGAATTGGACATGTTGTAAGCTTTTTAGGGTGTGTCTTGCTAGAAGGCCTTTATGCTGCACAGAGCATGACTTGTCAAACAAAGGTGGAACTAACAGCACTGGTAATGGCTGGATTATATGTACACTGCCACTTCAAACTTTGTGAACTCCTTAGATTGTTGTCTATTTCTGTAAAATGACCTTAAAGCAACAGTTGTTGATACTCACCAGACTGGAAAGGGTTACAAGAATACTGTGAGCTTCACCTGTCAACAGTAAAGCAGGCTGGGTATAAAAATAGGATATTCAACACATAATTTTTGAATGAACTCTTCAGTTCTGGTTGACCAACAAGATTGCACCTAGTGCAATGTATTTGGTGCAACTAAACCAGTCCAGGTTGCAGCGTTATGATTTGAGCCTGCTTTGCTGCCTCTAGTCCAGGACAGTACCATCATTGTTCCATCATTGATGGAGCTATGAGTTGTGAGTTGAACTGACTACAACAGTTATTTAGATAGAACTGTATCAGTGTATTGAGTCTGTAGTGCATGTTTTCTTTTCCTTTTTCTTTTTAGAGCTAGTTGACAGTTATTTCGATTGTCTTTCCAGGCACTGTTGGTGTAGCAGCAGTGACTGCAGGTCCAGGCCTCACTAACACAGTGACAGCTGTGAAGAATGCTCAGATGGCTGAATCTCCATTGCTACTCATTGGAGGAGCTGCTGGTACACTACTTCAGGTGGAGTGAATTTGAACACTAATGTGAATGTCCACGTAGAATAAATTCAAATACAGTTTGAGTTTGGATCAGTGGATTCTGCTTCTATTACATTGTTAAATTTAAATATGTTATACTGTTCTCAGCTTCAGTTCTCAATCAACTATGTTTGTGGTACAGGGCAGAGGAGCCCTGCAAGACATTGACCAGATGTCTCTCTTCAAGCCGTTGTGTAAGTTCTGTGCCTCCATCAGAACTGTCAGAGAGATAGTGCCTACAGTCAGGGAGGCCCTGGCCATTGCCCAGTCGGGAACTCCTGGCCCTGTTTTCATAGAGTTCCCCATCGATACGCTCTACCCCTACCATGTGGTGTCCAAAGAGTTTGCAGTTAAGAACCCTCCCAAAGGTCTGATGGGAAAAATTGTCTCATGGTGTGTTATCAGCAAATCTTGTTAATACAGAGCATGCATAAAGAAATATTTCAATTTACCATCTTTAGTTTAGTTAGATGATTTAATGTGATGACTTTCCATAAGGTACCTCAATAACCACCTCATGAACCTGTTTGCTGGAGCCTGGGAGACCAGAGATGTTTCTCCACTACAGGTTGACATCCCACAAGCCACAGATGATCAGGTAAGACAGGTTTAGGTATTGAAGATGTTATGCTATGTGTATTATTTGTACAGGTAGCATTACATTTTACCTCAATCAAACAATCCTCTCATTCTCTACATAATGAAGAAGCCCACAGCAAAGTTTTGCATGTTTTGCTTATTTTTTTTCTTTCAAAACAAACCAGGTACAAAGGTGCATAGAACTGGTGAGTCGAGCCAAGAAACCTGTTATTCTTCTGGGTAGCCAAGCAACGCTTCCTCCAACACCAGTTGATGACATCAGGTTGAGCACAATGTTCAATGCCCCTTTTTCTTTACATTTCCATATTTTATTTGTACTTTTTCTCACACTCTACTGCTACTTACTACTCAGTTTCTAAATGTTGGTACCAGAAATGTTGATGCTAAAATAATCCACTTACTAAATTACACAATTCCCTTCAGTATTCCAATTCAAATATTTCAAAGGTTGTCTTAATGTTTCATAGCAATGCTCATCTCCCGTATTTTCCTGCTCTACAGGAAGGCATTAGAGGATCTGGGCATCCCCTGCTTTCTCGGGGGCATGTCCCGTGGCATGCTAGGTAAAGACAGCCCCATCCACATCAGGCAGAATAGACGAGATGCTCTCAAGGAGGCTGATTTGGTGCTATTAGCAGGTCAGTCATAGTCCCCCTGTAATTATAATTAGATTTTGTTGTAACTGGTATTGATATTACAGCTTGGGTTATTAAAAAAATCAACAATAAAATACAAGGATAACAAATGAAAGTTCTAATACTACTATTACTACTAGTAATAGTTTAATACTTTCTAGGTGTCATAAGTTAAAACCTTTCCTAGCTGAAATTAACTTGTTAGTGGTTTAACTCCAACTCCCCTCTTTTTCCAAAGTAGCTTGTATAACAAAAGGCTAAAGTCCAAGAATCCTTGAGACATGTTAACACTGTGTATTGTGTTTGCAGGCACAGTGTGTGACTTCCGGTTGAGCTACGGTAGAGTCCTCAGCAGACGCAGTAAGATCATTGCTGTCAACAGAGATAAGACTCAGCTGTTGAAAAACTCAGATATGTTCTGGAAACCAACTATAGCAATTCAGGGTATGTAAAAAAAAAATACCAACATGACCCAGTATCACTGTGCCTTTTTGAAAAAAACATTTTATCATGGGATCCACTCTCTACACTGAACAATCTAAATCTATATAAGTGTGAAATTCATTGTTACAGCAGTGTGACATTTAGCATAAACTTTTAACATCAATTTGTTGACTCACAGAACAGATACATTTGTTAAAGGGGTTAAACATTGGTCTATTTTAGGTGATGCTGGTTCGTTTTTATTGCGGCTCTCCAAAGGCCTAAAGGGCCACCGCTGTCCAGAGGAGTGGCCTCAGAGCCTCAAAGCTGGAGATGTGACCAAAGAAAATGCAAACAGGTGAGCAGAGGTGATGACACCCTGGTTTCTGGTGTGTGTGTGTGTGTGTGTGTGTGTGTGTGTGTGTGTGTGTGTGTGTGTGTGTGTGTGTGTGTTTTTGACTATGTATAAACTTAATTACTTAGTTTATACTTAGTTGAATCTTTAAAAGAGACAGCAAACACTTTCATTAATTCATGTAGTTTTAATGCAAATTCAGATACAACTCTGCTGCTACAAAATCATTTCTCCATTCCATAAACAACAGTATTTTTTTTATTACAGGGCTAAAGCTGATGAGAGAACAGAACACCACTTAAATCCTCTGAAGGTCCTCCATTGTGTGGATGAGCTGATGGCAGAGGACAGCATTATCGTTGCAGATGGGGGTGATTTTGTTGGAAGTGCTGCTTACATAATGAAACCAAGAGGGCCTTTGCGCTGGCTAGATCCAGGTTAGAGTTATGTTTGCCAAAATTTCTTCATAATCAGAAGATATGTTTTCTTTATGCCAGTGCATTCTCAGGGTAATCAAGCAGAGACATAACATTTCTTTTTCTTTGTTCTTGAAGGAGCCTTTGGGACTTTAGGAGTGGGAGGAGGATTTGCCCTGGGGGCAAAACTGTGCCGGCCTGAATCTGAGGTAACATACTGATATGCACATGCCGGAAAGTGTTTTGTCTGATCGTCTATTTTTTTATTTGCTTTTCATTTCTGCCTATTGTCTAGGTGTGGATAGTGTATGGGGATGGCTCTTTGGGCTACACTGTTGCAGAGTTTGATACATTCACTAGACACAAGGTAAAATCAGTGACACACAGTTACAATATACAGTGTCTTATCTATAAACACCTGTGTTATTATGTTATTATGATGGACAGACAGCAAGAAAACATATAATTGTGCAGTTTTTTAATTCTTTTAAAGTCATTACAGCTTTATTGTAAGGCAACATTTTGAAATAATTTTAGAAATAGAATTTTTTGTTTAGAGACTTTGATTATCAAGTGATTATAAAGCTGTTTATCTTTGCTGTTGTAATGCTAAATTAGCTTTTAAAATGCATTGGCAGCCACGTTGTTCATAGGCTTCAGCAAATAACTGTGTATTATTTTTGTAACTTCTTCTTTTTGTATGTTATTATGTTTCTTTTCATAATCTGCACATTACTCTTTGAATCCCAGACACCTGTTATAGCTGTGGTGGGAAATGATGCATGTTGGAGTCAGATATCTAGAGAGCAGGTTCCCATCCTTGGCAGCAATGTGGCATGTGGCCTCGCATTTACAGGTACATCGTCTGCATAACCTGTTGCGTGGCTACTGTGACAGCTTATAAAATATGTGTACATTACATCCAACCAGCTAGTTTACATTTATACTGTGCTCGCTTGTAAATCACAGTACTAACTTGTAAATTAAAAATTCTCCTTGTTTTTGCAGATTACCACATAGTAGCAGATGGTTACGGTGGTAAGGGCTACCTTATAAGGCGTGAGGACGAGGACAGGCTAAGCGACATCATCAGACAGGCTCAGAAGGAGACTCGTGAAGGGAAAGCTACACTTCTCAATGTTCTGATAGGGAAGACCAACTTCAGACAGGGCTCCATCTCTGTGTAGATCAGCTGTGTATTTAGTAGTATATTCTTCTTCCTTTTAACTCTGACTACTATTGTGCTCCATAAAAGGGTTTCAGAAGATATGAGAATACTGTTGAATACTGTATAGAGCTCAGTCCTGTTTATACTTAAAGCCATATTTTCAACTTGTTTGTTGTTTCTGAAATGTCACCTGCAGTTTGGCTGACTTCCTCTCCTCTGACTTGTCAAAAATCATAAAAAACAATCATTAACACATCTGTACACAGTGGAGTAATGATTGATCAAACACTGCTTACCTGCAGTTAGCATTTATACAGTAACAGCCACACATTACTATATATCATTTTGAGTTATTTACTGTTCCCTAGTAAATAGTTCTACTCTACCTGCTGGTCTAGAAACTAAAGCTTGTGTAATTGCTGCATTTTTAAAGGAAAAAACAGAAAGTAAGAAAATCTTGCTTTGTTAAGGGATTAAGGGATGTTCGATTTTTGTCCTTTTAAATAATCTGTTATAATCTAATTGAAACTTTTCAATTTCTACAGCTTAAGTGCAATTTATTTTTCTTGCAAATGAAGTACAGGTTCAGAGAAAGCATCGGCTTAGGATGTGAAATGTGGTCGCCAATATGCCTTTCCTCCTGTTATCAAGCAAACAGACAGCCTTTTTGTAAGGCTATGGCAAGTCTCACAGTTGTGAGATTTGATTTGTTAAGAGGGAAATCTTTTTGAATGTTGACAAATGACATGCCTTCAAGTGTTTGATTGTATCTTCAAATACATCAATATGCATAGATTGAAAATGTGTCTGGTGATTGAGTGATGCTTTTACATTATTTTAAATACTAACTTGCATTTAGTGGTGTGGCCTCATTAGGACAAGATGCTTGTGGATCATCTTATCAAATATACTGTTTGGAATCTAATTGTTTTGGTTACATTCTCCAAAAGATGCAACCTGGATCCGACAGCGTGGTTGTCATGATGGGCTTTGACTCTTGCCCAAAAGAAAATGCAAGGTGTAGTTTCCATTTTAAACAGGAGATGGCAGGATAGTAACAGTTTTACTGTTTAATCTCTGCTGACGTGTTCCTGTTTAGCATAAACTATAAGAGAAATGTATATGTACTGGGACAAAACCAACAGGTCATATGTAATAACGTCTGGTTTTGGGTGTTTCTATAAATACTTAAATTCAACAGTGTGGTTGGTGACTTAAAGTGACAATATTTGATTTAATATTGTTTTGCATTTAACTTTTGAATTATGTTAGACTTGGCTTTTAAATAAAGAAGGAAAATGAGTCTGTATTACATATATATCTATTAATGAGGCCCTAAACAGAAAGACAGTTTGACTTGTGGGTTTTTTTTAATTTTACATATTTAACTCAAATTTAATGTTGTCATAATTAGAAAGCAAAAGCAACATGGCAGTGCCAGAAAAAGACCTCAGTTTACAGTTGAATACATTGTGGCTTGTAGACATACTGTACTGTACAGCAGATTGTTGGTTCCCTGCTGACTAGTCTCCTGCGCTCCTTTGACGTTGTGTTCACGTACTGTTTGTAAATATTCACTTTCTAACTTAAAACTAAAAACTATTCGAGTGCGTTGAATGGTGTTACATAAATACTATGAACGGATGGAAACATGTTAAATTGGTGATTCAGCATAGGAACAGTACAAAAATAATACAAACTGTCAACATTTTACTTCAAATTCACTTTAAGTACAAAAGCAAGATATTAATTTCTGTGTCAAATAAGGTCTGTGCTTCATCAATGCAGAATTTATGATTTATGCAGAATCTAAAAAATGGGACTTTTTTAAATTATAATTATGATTATTATTAAGGTACAGACTCAAAATTAGCAGTCCTTCTTATTGCTGAGAAAAATCATCCAGTGTGAAGTAACAGAAAAATAACACAAAAAAGAAATTTAAGAAAAACCTAAATAAATTCTGCAAGTGCAAGTAAATGTGCTTAGTTACTGTCCACCTCTGGATGGAAATAACGTACACTTGCTCTGTTTTGTCTTGTCTTCCATGGTGCAAGACAGATTTCCTCTACGAGACAATAAAGATCATGCTGAGTTTTACGTGGAGCACCTGAAGGCATCGCAAGACCCGGCGTTCACCTCAACAAGCGGTGACTTCAACAACTCTGCTAAACTTCAACATAATCGGACAGTGCTTCAGTATTAACGCTATCCGGGAGAGGCGAGAGCATTTCTGCTGTTGGGCGAACATACTCTGGGGGAAATTAAGTGGCAGCATTTGTTGTTTTTTTAGGTTAACGTGTGGCTAACGACGGACACGTATCGCTTTAATTAACGTTACTCTACCTTCAGAATGACCAGAGAGGAGAGCAGAGGGGGTCCGGGCTGTTAGCCGCTTTAGCTTCAAGGGAGAAACTAGCGTTAGCTTAACGGCTGTTGGGTTCAGTTATGCTTCGCTTTAAACATTTAAACACAACTAGTGTTCAGAGTTAAGTTAGTTTACAGTATCAGAAAAGTCAAAAGCCAAGTCAGACCGATTCCCAAGCTGATTTCTAACTGAACAGAAACAAACACTGGGCATTATCTTACCGACAGGTGAGTAGTTTATTGTCATTGTGTTGAACTGGTTAACGTAACAGAGCAGACTGAGTGACACACAAATGCTCATCTAAAGCACATGTCTCATTCTTTGTTTTAGCTATTATTATTATTTTTTTTTTAAATGACAAGCAAACGCCACTTGGTCTGAAACCATTTAAAAAACTAACAGCCCGATTGTAGGTTGTATTGATGTGGCTTAGTGTTAGACAAGCCTGTTGTTTTTCCAGGAAGCAATTTACAAATTATTAAGCTAGTTATCTATTTTTGTAAATGACAGAAGAAGAGGAAGCAGTATCTAATTTGGCACGAACCAGTTTGTGTTAATCACCTTTGTTACTTCTGCTGTCCAGAAATGTTGTCTTGCCAGGTGTGTGGTAAAATAGCTTTCTAGGGACATACTAAACTGAGCCCTGCAAAGGTATTACATGGTTGATGTTTTGTTGTTACAGGAGTTGAATGGCATCTGTGGTAGCTGTGAAAAATGAGAAGCGACCTGCAGCTGATTCTCAGGATGCAGACTCAAATGCAAAGAAGCCCAGGTAAGCGTAGGGGCTGCTTTGGGACCAACAGCACACGCTGCTCATAACTTATCATGTTTACCAATAGGGGGGCTGTTTTTGCCAGTCCTGACTAACGGTAGGTTTTAGTTTCACACTGCATGCTTTTGTGAAATGGTTTGTTGTAACCTCATGACGCTGGAAGGATGTGGGAAGCTCCTTCTTTGGAACCGTCATCACTCAATCTCTGCCTGCCCCAAAGGAAACTGCTGCCCAGCCTGAAGACCAAGCGAGCCCCAGAGCTTGTCCTGGTGATTGGCACAGGAGTGAGCTCTGCAGTGGCTCCCCAGGTCCCTGCACTCCGCTCCTGGAAAGGTCTCATCCAGGCTTTGCTTGATGCAGCCAATGACTTTGATTTACTTGAGGAGGAGGAGAGTCGCCGTTTCCAGAAGCACATGCAGGAAGATAAGAATTTGGTGCATGTGGCCCATGACCTCATTCAGAAACTTTCCCCGGTAAGACTGTCTGAGCCTTTTTTGCCTTTACTTTCTGCACCACCCTGTGCACATGTACAAACACATGGCAGACAGACTGCCAGCTCACTGTCCTTTCCTCAGCCAGGGACATTTTGTTTTAACTTCCATGGATTGAGATAAGACATCTTAGCCTTATCTCATTTAAAGACCTATAGTTAATGTCACAATGCTTACTCGCAGAACTTGTTCTAATGAATTTTAGTCACTAACCTTTTAGTCAATTGATATTAAATCAACCACAAAAGCTAGAAGCATGCTGTGTATTCTGTATTTCTATCTATTCTATATCTCCACTTTTTTCTTTGTGTTTGAAAGAACCACCAATAATAATAATAATAATAATAATAATAATAATAATAATAATAATAATAATAATAATAATAATAATAATAATAATAATTTATTAATCCTGTTGGGGAAATTCTTTGTGAGGCTGCCCCCTTGAGGTGCCAGGGATTTGGGGTTCATTGTCCCACAGGAATCAGGGGGGAACTGGGCATTGAACCACCAACCCTGGGTTTTGTGGACAACTGCCCTACCAACTTTGATTATCAGGTTGTCTGGGTAGTCAACTGCAGAAAGCTTTCCATGCACAAAAGATTATGCAACCAGTTCCACATCATATAAAAGACCTGCCACCTATTTTGTGGGGCGGACATCATATATACCCCTGTGAGTATAGCTGCGTGATTTGAAAATTGCAATTAATTTTAAAGAGCAATTTCAGCATTTTTGGGTTTCACTGCAACTCGGTTCTTCTCTTATTGGACCTATTTGTTCCAGAGCAGGACTGGCAGATGGGAAACTTAATACAGTTTGTCTCCTGTGTTAGTCATGTCTCATCGCACCTTTGACATTGATAAAACACTCTTTGTTTCAGCTCTCAGCCTGTTGTCACAAAGGGAACAAACAGTGCTTTTATGGCTTTTTCCATCGTGTTTATTTCAATCCACAGTTGTGCAGACACCAGCCCACTTCTGTTGGCTGCATACACAGCAGGATCTAGCATGCTGAGGAGAAAAACAAGCATAGAATAATGTGAACCAGCCACCCCCCCTCACCCAGATTTTCCATTCAGACGGAGTTACAGTACAGCACAACCCACACAGCAAGCGTACAGGAGGTTACAGTAGAAGACACAAGCATGTAGCAGTTCCATTCACAAAACCCAGCGGTTAAACACATATTATCGGCAGTCCTTAGGTGATGAAGTTGTCTTTCAGCTCTAGAAAATGAATTTCTCCAAATGTGACTCAGTGTTGCATAGCTTAATTCAACATGCCTCTTACAGATGGGACCTCATTTATTTATTCATAGATGTTCAAATGTTTTTATTGCTCCACTAAAGTAGAAATTCTCACCATGATCTTAAATGTTGTAAGGGTGTGATTTAAAAACTCTGCTGTTAATGTAAATGTGCCCCAGTATCAGAATACTTTCAGGTACACTGCATGCATGTGTTGGAAACCTGGACCAATAACAGTGGGGCTCTGAGTTTAACCCACTTTTCATGTGATTGTGTATCAACGGGATTACAAAAGTCTGTAGTTACACAGTGTCAGTAATGAGGTTAATCTTACATTAAAACTAAGAGAGAACAATTCTGTTGTAAATTCTGTCTCACCATTGATCTTGGCAAAAACAAAATGCTAATCAGACAAATTGCTGACTTAAAGTCAGTCAAGAAATACTTTGTTTAGTTGTTTTCCACAGGTTCAGCAGAAGAAACTATTTGAACATCTGTTAATAGCCATTTAGGTGATGGTCTTAGACTTTTAAATATTTTCCTATTTGAATCTTATTGCATACTTGAAACTTACCATATACAGAAAAATCAAGATCTGTCATCTTCAGCTACTCGTGTATAAAATGAAATGTTTTTCCAAGTTAACCACCGTGTGTAATTACACAACAATAGGTGGCAACTGTTTGCCTGTCTGCTTAGGGGAATCCAGGGCTAGCATAACACTTTGATAAAAATATATCTCTGAAAAAATATTTATAGTAACTTATAGTTTTGTATATATATTTAGAGAACAGGGTTGTTTACTGGCATGTGATTTAGTTATTACACAAGTCCAGTGACAGTCCAAGGACAGAGTGATCAGGATGGGTGCTGTAGACGCTAGATGAGGATAATGAGGTTCTTCCTGTGGAAAGGACTCCTGCTGTTAAGCCCATTAGAGCTGTAATCTCTGGAAGCGGGGAGAGTATTTCCCTATGCTAGGATCACCTTGGTCACAGCATCTACAGCACTACCTATTGCTATTCTTAGCTGCCTAACTCTTCCTACCTCTTTTTTGTTCTCCCTCTCTCTCTTTTACAATAGGCTCTGCAAAGTAAGGGCTGGATTAAGACTGTGTAGTCACAGCCTATAAGCTATTAGCTGTCTTAAGTGGTACGAAAGTTGCTACTTGTAGATCTATGCACAGTATGTCGTGAGTGTTTAATGCCAAACTTGAGCAGATATTTTGAAAACTGGCTCACACGTAACACACCTGAGGAACTTTCTGTGAAGCGCTGTGCCAAATAAAGTCTTATCGAAAGTGTGTTAAAAGAAAAAAACATAAAGGCATATTCTGTATTTTTCTGCCATATTTATTGCCTGGAGTATATGACCACTTTACATATACACTGGTCACATAGTAGTTAGTAGTCAGATTTTTGTCCAAATTAAGCATAATACCTTGGCAGAAGTCTTTATTCCTAATGTGTCTAGAAATATGAAGACTTGTTACTTTTTAAAATCATTCACACATAAGTTAACTAAACTAAATAAAAAATATATATATATATTGTATCTACTTTTCTGTATTTTTCAAAGGGGGAATTATAACACACCATTGCTTTACATGTTCTCCAGTGTTGATGGTAGTGATCGTGCTGCTTCTAAGTTCACTTGATGCATACTTGGTCAGGGGTACTTGTGTAATAAACAAAATTGAAAAAGTCAGAGAAATGTCGGACTCAGGGACAGATTCCCTGTGGTGTCAGTCACAGTGTCAAAATGAGAATCAATATACTTTACAATCATACTGTATTTTCTCTTTATTATTTTCCTACAGCCTGTTTTAGTCAGTCAATCAGTACACACAACATTTTAGGTCAGTAACATTCTTTATTTACATGAGATAGTGAAGGGTTTTAGTTTTGCTACAATTTGACCATTTACGAGTTTTTACCAATGAAGGCAAATGTGGGACATTCTGAACTTTTTTTTGTTATGAAAAGGCAAGAGTTGAGGTAGTAAATCTTTTAATCTTTTATTGCAGCAATACTTCAGAATTTACATTTGGCTCCTTTCTCTAGATCACTGCTAATAGATCACTATATTTATTTACTTGTATTACGAGTTTCACTTCAAATTTTCACTTCCTCTTTGCACAGTAGATCTGCCCTGCTGATTGTTAGACACACCTTTGTTTTCAACTTTCTTAATATGTAAAGTGTTATTAAAAGAAGCTGAGTTGTACACAGGTCAACAGAATTGGCCAGGCCTGTTTTCTTGGAATGCACCATGTGCTCTATGTGTAACTTGGTGACTTGGTTATTTTTTAACATATTTTCTGAAGTAATGTCACCAAGACTTAACACTTTTACATTTAATCACAGTATGCCAGTGTGTGCTACACTGTTTGCTCTGTACAAAATACTTTCATGTGCAAAGGTTAGTGTCCCCTCTTTAAATTTTGCATTGTTGTTTTTGTGCGTAAAAGACACTTAAAAATTCTCTGATCATAGTGGGTATTAGTATTAGGCAAATACAACCTCAGACAACAACATATAACTGTTTTCAATGTGCTTGTATTTAACAAAGATGAAGTACAAGAAAAAAAGCATCTGGACAAGTACCCCCCATGGTTGAATAGCTTGTATATCCACTTTTAGCAGCAGTAACTTGAATAATTTCCCGAATGGCTTTATCAGTCTCTCAGCTCATTATTCTTTACAACATTGCTTCAGTGTATTAAAGTTTTTGGTCATTCGCTTATGCACTGCTCTACAACAGCATTCAAAACCTTGATTCTTTTATTCTGTAGATTTACTGGGGTGCTTTGGATCATTGTCTTCTTGCATGACATAATTTCAACCAAGCTTTAGCTGTCAGACAAATGGCCTCACATATGATTCTAGAATACTTTGGTATTGAGGAGTTCATGTTTGACTTAATGACTACAAGGTCATCATCATCTTCACCCCCCCACTTCACCATGATTGACAGTGGGCATGATGTGTTTCTGTTGCTTTGTTTGGTTTTCACCAAACATAGTTCTGGCCAGTAAGCCCAAACAACTCCAACTCCAGTGTCTATAGGACATTGTTCCAGACATTTTGTGGTTCATTCAGATGCAGTTTTTCAAAACTCAGTAGTGCCTTCATGCCTTCTTTTTAGACAAAAGAGGCTTTCTCCTGGCAACTCTTACAAACAAACCATACTTGTTCAATCTCAGTCCTGTGCTGGGACATCCACTGCTAGGAAGAACTGCAACTGTCTTGAAGTCTTTAATTTTTGTAAAACAAATAATGGGACAGTGGAAAAGGTCATGTTGTTTGTCTGAGGTTTGTATTGATTAATATATTTTTAGACCCACAGAAAAAAGAGGGGGGTAGTAACTTTTTCATAGGACTGTAGTTATGTCAAATTAATTTCTTGTGTTTTTTATTTGTTCTTTTACAGAGAACGGGCAATGTGCGATCCACATTCTTCAAGGACTGTCTATATGAAGTGTTTGATGATTTAGAGTGTAAGATGGAACATGCAGGGAAACATCTATTACGCTCAGTACTCCAGTTAATGGAGAGTGGTGCACTGGTCCTCACTACCAACTTTGACAACCTGCTAGAGATCTATGCAGCTCATCAGGAAACCAAGTTGGAGTCTTTGGACCTGACAGATGAGAAGAAGGTTAGTCGGTTCTTGGAATATGTTATGGTATTGCTTGAGCTTTTCTGTCACAATTCATCCAGTCAGCATTTTCAAATGAGCGCAAAGGTCACTGAAGTGTGCACTGAAGGAGGTACTTTATGTTAGGCTAAGATCAGCTTATAGAGCTTTAAAACACTGCCAAATGTTTAAATCAAATTCCAGACGCACTTACATATAGCCCTCAATTTTCTGGAGGAAGAAATTAGAAGGTACATTTAATGGAATAGTATCATGTCCTCTGAACACTTGGTTGAACTCTCTGCCTTTTAGTGAAGTTCCCTGTTGGCTGGTTTTGAGAAAAATAGATAATGCTCAGAAAGAGCGTTGGAGAGGGGAGAGAGGTTAAAGTTCTCACTATTACTCAGCTGCTGTCAAGTTTTATGGATTGAATGATATTTTCTTTTGGTTTAACACAACAGCTGAAAAGGAACTGTGTTTTTCCCCACTACATTTTCTCAGTTTCTCCACAGTATCTCACTGGTCCAGTCCGTATTTTTCTTCTAGTTAATTGTAAGTTTTCTTTATTTGTAAATAGAACAAAAATTAGCAAGAATTGGTTAAAAGGTTTTCTGAGAGACCATCTCCTTGCCTCTCAGTTCTGGTATTTATGCCTCGTCTCCATCAGGGATAATGGCCTCTTACTGCTCTTCAGTGATTTTACTCACTGTCCAGTCAGAACTGGATTGAGTGCAATGGACCGTTAAGTGGGTGCTTATATATGTGTGTGTGTGTGTGTGTGTTTAGGTGTTGGAGTGGGCTCAGGAGAAACGGAGGTTGAGTGTTTTGCATATCCATGGTGTTTACACCAACCCCAGTGGTATTGTGCTGCACCCTGCTGGATACCAGAATGTACTAAGGAACACTGAGGTTATGGTAAGCGCTGAAATCTGTGTTTGTTCTTTGGTTAATTGTTATTTTTTATAAAAAGCAATAACATATATTACTGCTGATTTCAACAGCGTGAGATTCAGAAGCTGTACGAGACCAAGTCATTTGTGTTTCTCGGATGCGGGCGCACAGTAGACGACACAACCTTCCAGGCTCTGTTCTTGGAGGCAGTTAAACACAAGTCTGACCTGGAACACTTCATGCTCGTGCGGCGTGAGGATGTCGGAGAGTTCAAGAAGCTACGTGACAACATGCTAGACAAGGGCATAAAAGTCATCTCCTATGGTGATGAGTATGCTGACCTGCCCGAGTACTTTGAGAGACTGGCCAATGAGATCTGCAACCGTGAAGTGTCCACCAGCAGTTGGGGTGAGCAGGGTAAAAGCCAATCCCAGTTCATCTGTGTGCCTGCTTGAGGACTTGTTCTACACATCAATTCATTACGGGCAACTGTGGTGTTGAAAAATAATCACCCTGATGTCATCAGGGTTATGATTCTTAGGTGCTACATTCACCAGTCAACAGGAAGTCCTATGTTATTTAACAATATACTACCTAAATTACTAGTTAGTGTAATAGATTAAGTTTTCAGTTTAACTCCTAATATTAACTTGTGTATGACAACTTAACCTTTTTGTTTTAAACCTGCTATGTTGCAGATTAGGTCACATATTGCCATTAGACACTTTGAGATAATAGAATGTACTAAGGAACACTGAGGTTATGGTGAGCCCTGATTGTTCTGCACCTGTGCTTGTTCTTTGGTTCATTATTATTTTTGTTAAAATAACAAAACAGCGTACTTATTATCAGTATGAATGATGCGGCTAACTTGCTACAGTAGCTCTAGCAGTTTCTAATTGTTTCTTTTCCATCTTTATCAACAGGGTCTCCCTCCCAAAATGGGGAGGAACAACAGAACGGTTTTAACACTCAGAAAAGCCTTCTTCAAGGATAGGATGGGATGCTTCTTTGACTTCAGACAGTGGCCACTCTCAAGAGACATTTCCAGAAAACACAATAAAGCTCTGTTCAAGACTCCTGATTTCTTACTGCATGCTGGTAGATAGTAAATCCATTTTCTCATTCCTGATTTTCACAGTCAAAAGAGCTGCTGGTATTTTTACACAAAGATAAAACTACCTGCAGTATTGCATGTACAGCAGGTCAGTGGTAACATTTTACTTTATGAATTGTTCACATTTTTCTTTCTGTTGAAGGATCAGTCTACTTTGATTTATTCTAGTCCGACTTCATTCAGTGTTTTTAGGAACTTAAAGGCCATGAGAGACCTTAAAACTGTCATTTTACTGCAGTTATCCATGTTGTTTCCTTTTACTTGTAAAAGGGAAAAGAGAAGTTTGAGGTGACATAAATAACACTACCCAAAGTCACATTTAAATGTTGCTGAAACTTCAGCCTTTCAGAAGCTAAATGCCAGTTTTAATTATGAGAATTGTGCAATGTTATCTTCTTACATAAAATTAATGAATCCGAGTCCACTGACAGAAGTTGACTGTGCTGCTGGATGTGGACGAAACCATTACGAGAATGCAGTTAAATAAACTGCACAGCCTTGACCTACCTGCCCTGTGGAGAGAAGCTACAGTTGAACACTATTACGCACATCACATGCTCTTAAATGTAGAGAATAAATACATAAAAGTCTTGTATTGATTTGTGAGGTTTGTATCTGTCATCCTCAGTCCTGACACCAGGAAAACTTGATTTGCACACTACTGGGTGGAGAACAGGAATGAATGATGTTTCTCAGTCTTGGACGGATACTTTTGCTGACGCATTCATGTTATGACTCAGTTGTACATTGTTTTTTCATAGCAGAGCAATCACGTTGCCACTTATGTGCTGAAAGTTAAAAAAAAAAAAAGTTCTTTGTAAGCCTTTTTTGTATTTTTAATACATGCATGTGTTTTTCTCATCTAGTATTTATGAATACTATTTTCAAAATAAAGCTTTTGGTATCTCATATGTCCTGTCATGTTTTTTTTTTTTAATCTAATGCTGACCACTTCGGAGCAGTCTGTAGCACAAGGGTATACACCCTTTATAATTCTACAACATATGACAGAACAAGTTTCACTTTACAGGCTGTTATAGCATATAGCAGCTTTATTTAGAAACTTTTACATTCTCATAAATTAGATCAAATCATCTGTATAACTCTCGATTCTCTTGTATTGCACTGACATATTAAAGGGGCTAGAGATATTTAGGACTCACATGTCCTTTTATAGATGAAAAGTTAATCAGTGGAGAAAATAAATAAAAGGCCCACAGGCCTTCAAGTTGTATTTTTAGATAAATGCAACCCTAAGAACTAAAAAAATACATTTACAAAATGTCTTTTCATCAACTCTAGGGCTGAGGGATTCAAGTTTACATTTTGTAACGATAATCCGTTAAGTGTGTGTTAAGACAGGTGAGGAGCTTTTGGAGAAAACAATTAATCTGAAACTAGTGTTGTCAGTTGTTGATGTTCTGGCCTGTCTTATCAGATCAGATCCTTACTTCTCCATCATTTATCTATTGATTTCTGACAGGGAAGAACAACATCAACTAACTTGACGAGTGCTGATAATCACAATCACTCTATGATCAACTGTAAACCGATTCATACTCCTCCTCTAGACTAGGAGAAGTGGTTTAAACTGCCCTGGTACTCTTGACAAATATCCACCCATCTAGTGAAAGTGAAGACAGTCGTCAGATAGGCACTATGGTCACTAAGCTTTCCTCAGGCTTAGGCAGCTGCTGGAATATGACATGCAGCAAGCCTTCACAACCTGACCTCATTTACATGAAGAGGGGAAAACTGACTGAAATGCCAGGCAGGGAAAATTTTGTAAGTCTTTACTGTATAAATCAGTAAATTGATGACATTTACAGACTAGGTCCATTTGGTCAGCTAAAACGTCTTTTAGATGAGACTTTGTCGTTTCAAAACTAAGGCTGAAATGAGGTACTTTTTTAATTTGGCCCAAATTACTTAGAAATAAAAGGTAGGCTCCTCTGGCTTTGTTGTACAATGTTCTGTCTTTCAAACTGCACATTTGTCCTTTACTGTGAGAATAAAGTCCTGTGCATGACTTGAGTTCTTCATTTGTTATAAAATAGAGAGGGGGAACTGGACGATGGGAGATGCAGGCTAGCAGGGCTGGAACATCTCACGGCAGCGTGGCAAAAGTACTGTTGGCTTTGTTTGCGACGATGAATAAACAGCAGAACATGCAGCCACTTAAGCCTTCATCAGGGCGCTGACCACGGCGCGGGCATTGAGGCTGCGCAGGTCGTTGTAGGTCTGCCCTGTGCCCACAAACACAATAGGCTGACCTGTGATATAGGTCATGGAGATGGCTGCACCAACCTGTAGAGACAGAGGGAATGAAAGTTCTAGCAGCTTTCTGACATATGATTAACTGCATTTAAATAGTCTTTTAAAGCCACACAAATAATAAAACAAACAAACAAACATTCAAATACCTTGTCATCAATAGTGTCAAATTTAGTAAGAACAATTCCATCAATGAGGCGAGGCTTATCAGACATGGAGTGATCAGCAAGAGCCTGATTGAACTTTACCTGAGGACACAAGGAAGAGAGAGAGAGATGAGTCATTCAGTGGAAAACTGATTACAGCCCAGCTAATATGTATGACACCAGCTTTCCACCTCTCTATTTACAAAGTGGAGAGGAAGGGGAAAAAACACATCTGTCCAAACACTCCGACTGCTTAACAACAGTAGAGAGCACACAACCGCAGCAACTCTGATCTCTGCCTGAGAGCTCAACAATAACAAAACCATTTACCGTACAGCACTTTCTTATTTATTTGTTGTTTCTTGATGACTGCTGATTAGCACACAGGCCTCTGGTCTGTAAGTTAATCCTAACCTCACCTAAAAGACTAGCGGTGCTTTCCAGGTCAGTATACCCATGAAGCTAAAGGTGATTAAAAAACAAATCTTTGCTTCAGTTGGTACTAAGCTCAAGCAGCTGATCACATACAATATAAAATAAAGCTGTGTACACCTCTGGTCAGTATCACTAAATGTTTTTTTAAATCTTGTCTGTTCAGTACAACTGTATTTGTTTGGAGGCAAAGAGCTAAACCAGTGGTGGCCAACTCTGGTCGTCCAAAGCCACTGTCATGCTAAACTACAAAACAAGGCCATATCAGGTTAATTTCTAATAATGTTCATGTAAATAGCCTTAACTGGAAATCACTGGAGTCCTCACTTGCACTGGGAGCACTGGCGCTGTCTGTTCTGGCTCATAATTTTAATATTTAATGTCTAATATTTTCTGGTTACTAAACATACAATCCAAGACCCTTCACATCAATTTAAAAGTGATACTATTATTATTATTATTACGACTGTACAAAATGTTGGGCAAGTGAATATAAAGATTTAGAGATACCAGAAAACATAAATTTTCTCTTTAGTGTCAGTCAGTAATTACATTTCCTATTAATGTCCAAACAAGTAGTGACTTTGTCCGGGGTCTTACCAGCTGGTCAACTGCTTCGTTGCCCACCAGAGCCTCCCCAACAAACAGCACTAAGTCTGGCATGTTGACTGCAATAAGTTTGGCCAGGGCTGTCATTAGGGGGGCGTTGTCCTGCATACGCCCAGCAGTGTCCACCAGCACCACATCAAAGCCTTGGTTGCGGGCTGGAAGGATGAAACACAGAACGTATGCAACGTTACCATAAAGGTTATATTAATTACTGATGTGAGACGGCTTATTGGCGAAATTTAACACCTTCTCACTACTTAGTATAATAACTTAAATCCCTATGTCCATTTCTCTACGTGTCTATTAAAACTCCATATTTTTCTGATGAGTGAACTTTGTGTTATTTAAATTAATCCTTAGTCAACTGGAATGAAAATCTTTTACCATAAGCAATGGCCTCCATGGCAATTCCAGCTGCATCCTTCCCATAGCCCTTCTCATAGAGCTGGACTACTGCCCGTCCTCGGTTCTGCTCTGGAGGATGCAGAGAGTTAAGGCGGCGCTGATGAGTGCGGAGCTGCTCCACTGCACCGGCACGAAACGTGTCACAGGCTGCGATGAGCACTGTGAGACCATTCTCTATCAGCCAGAAGGAGATCTGGACCAGGACAGAGAAAGGTCAGATTCAAACAAACATTTGTATATAAATACTGCAATCCTGAGACATGCTCAATATTCACTGCCTGTCCAAATAAAAAAAAAATATCACCACCTTGATTTTTAACTCTTAGCTATTAACTATACAAATAGGTAAGAGCCTGCCATTGGATAATTACTGAATGGATTATTATTTTTCATCTGCCAACAACCCTCACTGAGTACTCGGCTGGTACAGATAGCTGAGTGAATAGCTTCTGTATCAAGGCCAAGCTCACAATGTCAATACCCTTTATCTCACCTTGGCCAAATTGGTGGACTTTCCAACCCCATTGACACCACAAAAGGTGATGACATAAGGCCTCCGCTGGCTCTGAGCCTCCATGACATCTCTCAGAATATCCACCCTTCGCTTGGGTTGCAGAATCTGCACCAGTGAGTCCTGCAGGGCCTGCTTCACTGTAGAGGCCACAGCTGCAAACACACATAATAATAAACGTTAGCTTCAGTGAACTTCTCATGTGAGACCCAAATTCAAAATGAAACATTCCCCTTCACCTAGAATCTACACAGATTATATATTTTTTAAGTTCTTAAAGATGAACACTGCATCGTAACTAGTCCTTGCACCAAATGAGAAATAATTTATGAACTGATGGTCTTAATCATTGTCTATTGTAAGTAGATAAAATAAACGTGAATGGTTACTTACTGGTGAATGTGCCCATGACTTTGCCCTCCAGTTTTTTGGCTACAGAGTCACAGAGCTGGGAGGCAATGTCGGCTGCTACATTCTTTGCTGTATAATGATAAAGGAAAATAATAAAGATTTTCACATCTTAAAGAATAAACACAGTGTGTGACAGAGAAATGTGGCATCATACCGATGAGGTGGTCCCTCATCTTCTCCAGCACTGGTTCCATGTCCTCCCGGGTCAGGCTCTTGGAGCCCACCAGGCCCTTCAGCATCCCAAACATCCCCCCAAAGCTGCCACCCTTTTTGGAGCTGAGAAGAACAACCAGAACCAGATACATGTTTAAAGTACAACATACATCTGAAACTGATTTAGAATTATTATTCCCAAAATAAAAGAAACACTTTCTCACCTTGTCTTGCTTGTTTCACTAACAACCACTTTCTCCTCTTCCTCCTCCATCTCTTCTTCTTCACTGGATTCATAATCCACAGGCTGCAGGTCTCCCTTCATTGAGGTGAACTGCATTCCCTGAAACACAGCCGGGACATTGAGAACTTACCAATTCTAAGAGTTAGTGCAGGTAATCCTGATGTTTCTATAGCGGTAAAGTGGAGGGGAAGAGTGTACATACTGCATCAATTTGTGCTTCCTGGCTCTGTTCGACACCGTTGGCGGAACTGTCTCCATTTCTCTCGCTGTAGTCCAGGTTCTTGGTGCTGCTACCACCCATGTCCCAGACACGCATTTGTTTGCCCTTTGGCTGTTTTGGAGGCTTTGGAGACTTACTACAAGATGACAGAATATCAAAAATATATGCAATATGATTTAGATGTGGTTTTACACTAGGACACAACATCTCTAAGCTATTCTAAAGAAGTGAGATCATTAAAATACATAATTTGTATTTCTGATGAATTCACAATATATCTCTACTTTGACTGGATTATTTATTTTAACTAAATGACATTCGTTGTCTTACGTGGGTTTTTCAGTCGCTCCCACCATGCGTCTACGAAACTCCTCTCTCTTCTTCTCTATGAGCTCCTCAGAAGTCAATCCTTGGTTACCATTCTCAGCTGCCATCTTCGGCCCAGATGATGAGGCCTTAACTTGATCACCTTTGGCAGGCTCAGCTGCAGGAGCTAGAAAAAAATTGAGATATCAAATCAAGTCAGAGTATAAGACTGAAACTATATTACACTGGCAATTTAGACCAAACTATTTCAGAACAACCACATACAACAGCACATACCCTCCTTTTTGGTATTTTTATTCTTCTTGCCACCCTGTTCCTTGCCTTTGTCACCACCCTTCGTCTCAATCATTGACTTCACAGTTTTTTGGGATTTCTCTGACTCCTTGAAGGAGCGCATCGGGGCAGGGCTCCGACCTTTGCTGCTCTCCTCCGCCTCTCTTGTGGTAGACATTTGGTATACGTCAGCATAAACAGGTTGAGAAGGAGGTTTTCGTTAGTGAAGCATATTGCCATTCATTCTTTTATCCTTAATTGTATATATAAAGAATAATAAATAAAAATCCCTCCCATGAGGGAAAATGTCTTTACCTAAGCAGAATCTTGAAGTCATCCTCAAATTCAAAATTGTTGTTGAGAAGTTTCAAAGCTCCATTTTGCTCAAGTTCATTTTTATAACGATCCCTAAAATGAAGCTGAACGTCGTCTAAGAACTTGTCCACATACGTCAGCGTCAGGATCTTTTGAAAACCCACCTAGACAGAGGACAGAGACCAAGACCATCAGTATGTAAAAGAATAAAGCAACAAATACAAGTCACAGGTTTCCAGTTGAGCGCTTGATTGTAATTGATTTAGTGTGTAAATTAGATACTTACCACAAATATCAACTCAAACTCATTGTCGAGCTTGTATTTCAGACTCAGGGCCTCATGATTGTATGAATTGTTTCCACTTCTCTCCTAAAACAACACACACATCGTTGACATGTCAGCAGGAGTTAATGCTAAACACGCTTCGTAGCCGCTACAGCTAGCTTGCTGTCTCTCTCTTAACAATGTCAAAAACGTCACTATAGCAGAAACTATGTCAATTATCCGCTTACAAAACACATTAAAGTGAATTTAATCTACTCACATGAACGTTGCAATACTTGCCTGGCTGGTAACTTACACTATCATTACGCAATTAGCTCCCATTGGCTACCTACTGGTGTTAGCATTAGCTATCGAAACCATGCCGCGATGTACATAAACACAGACACCTATAACAGGGTTTTATCTAATCATGAAGTCTTACCTGGAGGATCACAGAGTGGATCAAAGCGTTGACGGGCGCTGTAAAGGATTCAGTGACCCCGGCTCCCTGGAAACACCACAACACAATCCCCCCTTTGCTGAAGATGGTGAAGAAATCTAGCATCTTGCCACCACGTATCTACATTAAAAACACAAATAAGGGTAAAACAAAAGCCTTGCTGTTAATAAACGGCCCTTTAAACCTTTCAGTAGCAGTGGATGTCGTTCAAATAATCAAATCTTACCAGATAACACCTGAATGGATAATAAATGCCCCACAAGTAAAATCCACCACCAGTACAAAACAGTTTTAGACACGTCAGATGCAGAACGCGGAAGTGACGCTCACTTCCGGTGTTAGCTTTTGGTTTCTGAATGTCACGTTTGCGCAGTTTGAACGCAGCGTGTTTTAAAACCTTCACTATTAGAAAATAATCATCATCAGCTAATAGCACAAATCTGAGGACGCTGTTTACAACTTCTTGAAACACTCTCTTTAAAGTGGTAAACAGAATATACAATTTCTCGAGTACGTTTAGATGATCACATTTAAAATGAAGCATATGATAAACTAACATAATTTGGTGCATACAGTGTACTCAGTAAGATCTGCTGCATAGGCTATATTCAAGATTCAAAACTAAAACTATATGAAGGAGACATTTTCTGCATTGAGTAGGTAATGGTTATGATTCTGCAGTAGTTTGCTGGTAGTGGTGGTGCAAGCCATTAAAAACACAGATGAGACTGTTTTATATATTAATTTGAAAAGTAATTTGTAAAACTAACCTTGGAAATGTTAGGTGTTAATGAGGCATATGTATTGCTTGTTGCTATTTATTAAGAAATGTTCAGAATAATTGTTACATGCTGATTTAGAAATCAGGCCTCCCTTGCTAACTGAGTAATCCTGTTTAGGGTAATAACCCACCTTTAAGTTTCTGGTAGGCAGGTGTCTGACTTCTGAGCAGTGTATATAAAACTAAAGCTGTCTCTTTTTTTTACGCTTTCCCATGAGTAGTGGGATGTTTTATTTAATTTTAGTTTATATATGACCTGTGGACAAGTAGGCAATTTAAAACTCACTAGAGTAGAGTGGCTTGTGACTTTTTTATTAGGCCTGTATGTTGTTAATTTCTTGTATCACGTGCAGATTGTCAATTTGATATTTTTTCAAAAGGTAGTTTGATTTACTTTTTGAGTAGCTTAACAATATTTCTGTCTGTAGTTCATCTTTATCCAATGTGAATTAATTGGCAGTTTGTACAGTAACTCCTCCAACACTGTGAGTAGGGTTATTTTATTTTGAACGTTATTACTTTTTAATAGCCTACCAGTAGGATACCGGCATTCACTAATGTCAAAATGGTAAGGTTACAAATAAACTTTAGATAACACACTTTCTATGAGACTTATTAACTGGAAGTGAGAAGTAGCTTTACTGAGAAGATGGTGTGCCTTCGGGGAAGAGCTGCAATAACATAGCTTACTAGATTTGCAGGTACAAGTACAGTAAGATATTACAATTCAACCCCCCACACCTTTTATTAAGTAAAAAATAAAAACTGTACTGTGTCATAGTACATGTGTATACTATGCATGTCTGAGGATAAATGTCATGTAAGACATGTACACTGTATATAAATCACAATCAATACAGCTCCTGGACTCAATGTAGACTTGTTTGCATATATGTGCTTTTGATAAAGTCTTAACCACTTGCTCCGTGAAGTATAACATCTGAGACACTTTGCATTTGAAATTTGACTGCACACGATGAGACTTCACATTCAGCAGTTGCCAACTTCCTCTTTTTCCGGTGATGTTAGTGACACTCGACAACATTTTCACTTTGGCTTTGTTACATTTGGTTACTTTCACCGGATTATGTCACATTGCAGCAACAGCTAACTGTTCTAGTCACTGGGTATGTGGAGAAGAGAAAACCTTTCTAGAAAATGAGTCCTTTTAGGCTATTTACCAGAGGTATTTTGGAAAGGAGAAGGGAGAAGACATGATCATGTAACAACATGAATGGTAAGTTACAGCTTCAGTCATTTCATTTTGAAGAAACCTTTTTTTGTTTCAGTATCTTTTTTGTATTTTATCTTTATCTAATGATCCATATAAATCTGCTCTCTCCTGTGTTGTAAGGGTTGTCTAAAAGTCATTACACTGTTATGAAATAGATGTGAAGAGTTCACAAGCAGAGATTGATGATTGCTTTACAAATTAATATTTATGATTACTTATTTTTTTGGCCTATAGCAGGACTAACAATGACTCATGGATATCAAAAAGTAGCCTATAATCAAGTGGACACTACAGTTTGTCTTTCTTGTTTCAGGTTGGTTCCAAAAACTGTTGAAATCAAGAGTATCTTTATCAACACAGCATGAGCAAGAGACTCAAGTGACAAGCGTGTCCACGGCACCTTCATTTACATCATCATCCTGCTCTTTATCATCATCCTCATCAGCAGCAGCAGAGACAGCCCCTTCCAAACCACAGCCGCTTCGCTCTGCTCTGAGCTCACCACAGAGATGGAATCGAAAATATGACTTGCTTGTGTGCCACAGCAGTGCTGACAGTGACACTGAGGAGGCTAAACGCCTGGTCTCTTTCCTGGAGGCTTCCCCTCGCAGCCTTAGGTGCTTTCTGTGGTGTAGGGATGTCTGTCTCGGAGGTGCAGTTTCCACAGAATTCTGCCAAGCTATGCAGGACAGTCACTTGCAGGCTCTGCTTATCACGCCAACTTTCCTGCAGGACGACTGGTGCAGGTATATGATGCACCAGACTCTGGCAGAAGGGCCTATGTCCAATCGACTGATCCCCCTTGTTCAGAACCTGTCACACTGTCAGTACCCTCAGGAGCTGAAGTTCTGCTTCTACATTAACCTGAGCAGCAACACTGATCGTGGTTATAATAAAATCAACGAGACTGTGCTCCGGTGTGAGTAATAGAAAACTATGTTTGCTGGTTCACCTCCACAAGCCTTAAGTTAAATATTATTTAGAGTATGTATATAGTATTTGGTTTTTCTCTCTTGATACAAAAGCAGACTATCTGCAATGACTAAACGTTTCTGGGATTTAAAAAAATGTTAATAATGTCCTAATGTTGTTTTGTTCTTCAGATTTGGAAGAGCTGGTTAAAAAAGAGAAGAAAAATGAGTGCAACGTGGATACAACTGGTAACAGATCAACCGGGGAAGTCAACTCACAAACAGATGATCTGACGATCTAAGTACGACTCAATGGGGACTTCAGTTCTGCTGGAAGTGACACAGAAGAGAAATGGAAGCTCTGACGACGCTAGCTGACAAAGATGAAAGAGTCTGAAAAGGCTCAGAAGACGGCTGCTATTGGGATACCTGTATCACACCATGACACGATTAAAAGGAACGTTAAGCTTCCTACAGTTTTACACTTTGTCTTTTGTGCATAATCAACACTGCGTGTGTATTAAGGATGTTCATCCAATGAACAGGAAACATTTAAGCATGGTAGATTATTTCCTCTGTCATATCTAGAGAAGTACTTTGTCACCATGACTGTTAATTAGCCCATATCATGGGAACTGGAAGTTACTTCCAAATGATTTCACCTGGACGACTGAGAATCTTCACCAACATATCATAGGAACTTCAATTTAGGTTTTTCAATAAAGGGAACTAAAGTGCAAAACTACAGTGACAGTATATTTCCCCAAGGAGATCAACATTTCTTTATGGGATGTCTCTGTTGTATTACTTCGTGTTTACCACTAGGTGGTGTATTTTCTTCTATAATCCATTTGAGATGGCTGGAGAGGAGATGCCAGCCGTGAAGGTGTGCTCTGTCTGACATCAGCACCTTGTGCATTTTTTTTACTGTTTCTGTTTTAAACATTATAGACCAGCAAAAATTACAGCAACTCTACATCTCTAGTATATGTGTGTATGAATGAGTGAGAAAGAGAGAGAGAGAGAGAGAGAGAGAGTGAAAGAGAGTGAGAGAAAAAGGGAAAAACCCACTGCTGACAGAGCATGACCTTTTTACTAAACTCAACATTAAGCAACAACAGAGCATGACCTTTTTACTAAACTCAACATTAAGCAACAACAGTGTAGTGCAAAACTACAGTGACAGTATATTTCCCCAAGGAGATCAACATTTCTTTATGGGATGTCTCTGTTGTATTACTTCGTGTTTACCACTAGGTGGTGTATTTTCTTCTATAATCCATTTGAGATGGCTGGAGAGGAGATGCCAGCCGTGAAGGTGTGCTCTGTCTGACATCAGCACCTTGTGCATTTCTTTTACTTTTTCTGTTTTAAACATTATAGACCAGCAAAAATTACAGCAACTCTACATCTCTAGTATATGTGTGTATGAATGAGTGAGAAAGAGAGAGAGAGAGAGAGAGAGAGAGAGAGAGTGAAAGAGAGTGAGAGAAAAAGGGAAAAACCCACTGCTGACAGAGCATGACCTTTTTACTAAACTCAACATTAAGCAACAACAGAGGAGATGTGATTTTCCACTCGCCTCAACCAGTCGAGGCAAATGGCCTCCCACCCTGACCCTTGTTCTGCTGGAGGGGCTTTTCCTCTACACTGTCATCACTTGCTCCAATGGGATTGTTTGGTTTCTTATATAGTTTATTGTTGTATTGTTGTGTTGTATAAAGTCCTAAATCTCACAGTGTAAAGTCCTGTGATTTGGTGCTATATTATAATATATATAATATTCATGTTGCAGCTGTACATATCTGTTATTAGACTGATCACTTTGATCTGTTGGTATTATTATTTTTGACAGAAGGAACTGAACTGGGAACACCCTTTCTCTCTCATCCAAAAAAAAAAAAAAAAACCTTTCAGGTCTTTGTTGACAAAATATTCTTGGCAGCACCTTCACCCGTTAATCAAGCATACTGAAAGTTCTTTATTCCTGATAGCTTCCATTTGAACCACTCACTAAAGAATCTGGTCTTCAATCATCTGGATCATAAAATTGTGATCATATTTTTTTTTTTCTTCTATGCAAGCAAGACCTAATATTCTTTTTTACTAGAGGCACCATCTGCCTCCAGGAAGCCCTACATGTTCTCTCTTTCAGACATTTATTAACGCTGTATCATCCTCCCACTTTTCCATCCCCCTAACCAACCTCAGACATTTAGCAGCACAATTAAAGACCTTCGATAATCGCCTCTTTAGTGGCTAGCCAACATTTTAATATAAAAATTCAGACTAATCTCTGACAGGCACAGATGTTCTACGAGGCTTTTGTTTTTACCACAACAAATCTTGCACCAGATGACACACACATGTACAGACTGAGCTATCAGAATGCTTTCAGATTAGCAGTTTCCTGTGTAACACAGTATATTAATGGTGGTATTTACATTTAATTTTTAAATCTAACTATTGATAGTCATGACATGTTCAACACACTATTAGTACTGTATCTTTCTTTTTGAGTTGAGAAGAGCTGTGATATTCTGGTGAATATTTGGGCCACATATTAGTGTTTTTGTCTGGGTCAATATAGATTTTTTTCTTTTTACTGTTGTGAGCAGTGAGTCAGTAAATGATGGTTTGACATTTAAACTCCCTAACAATGCCACAGAAAGTTAATATGTAAGTGACCTTTCCATTATGTATTATGTTTTGTATTAAGCCAACTCTTAAAGACAGTTACTGTATTGGTTTCATGGTAACCTCTACTAATGCATATGGAGCTTTACCGGGCCAGATTATAAACACCCATTGGTCTTAGTCCTAGTTTAACTACACCACCTTGGGACTCTTACCCACGAATATTGTAATATTTTGTTATTAAAAAGTTTTTTAATATTAAAACAAAACAGCAAAAGGGTCCCCAACACACATAACTCCATGTTATGGAAGAGAAGTGTGATTCTGTCCAATGAATACAGCATTATTGTAAGACAATTTTGCTTAAAATAAACATTAACATAATCTGTATCAATCTGTGGCAATCTAATTCAATTCTTTTAATTAAATAAAACACACAGTAAAACACAAAATCAATAAATCACAAAAAAAATATATATATATATATATATATATATATATATATATATATATAAGAAAGTCACCCTATGAGAGTATAAAACATACTCTGATGTTTCCCATTAGACAGGTGTTCTACAAAACAATTACAAAACAAAGAAAGCAGCACAAGATAAAATTAACAAAAGGGAAACTCTGCAGTTTCTCACTGAGGTCTCATGCATTCTCCTACATGTTAACATTAACACACATTAAAATCATTAACACAGAGGCAACACAAAGAGTCCCCTGAACTGGTGTTTTGGTTAAAAAGCAAAGTAATAGTGTAGCAACATATCTCACCAGAAAGCCAAACACACACAGCAGCAGAAAGAGGGAGGTCAGCACAAACTTGAGAGGTGTTTATTTCCTCAATGGCTGCAACACAAACGTGATAGGGTTGTGTGGTTGGTTGTGCTAACCATAGGTTATATGTTATGTATATATTATACATCATGTCAAAAGTCAGTATCAAAGTCAGCTTCACTGTCTGAACAGTGGAGATGTGCAATTCCAATGTACAGCTATGTCCAATGGTGTTTATACCATGTACATGAAGGATGTGAAGTACCACAAATATGTTCGCATATATAACCTAACTGCTTCTATCCACTCTGACTTCCCTTCTTTGCTTAAACAGTACAGATAACACACAGGCGGAAACTGGTTGACTGTTGCAACACAAGCTAATTTTCTCTTCAAACCTCAAAACCTCTGGCCCAACTAATACAGTCTTTTAAGAGCTTTCAATATGAACCACTCCAACCTTACAGTTTCTTTAAAAAAATTATAAAAAAATAAAATTAAAATTAAAATGTTAAGGTTGCATAATGAAACTGGGAGTCTTGTCAATATATTACATGTCATCCAACACATATTACAGGCATGGATCAAAGATGTCAAACGCACATGATGATGGGCGAAGAGGAGTTTAATGAGTTTGCATGTATGGTGGAGGAGTCACAGCATAAAAGAATAAAAGAAGACTAAAGAAAGGTGTTTTTTATAGAAAATCTCTTTTTGACAGGTCAATTTAACGTGCAGAGTGCAGCAGGTTTTGTTATTGGATCACCTTGGAGAGAAGGTTAAAATCATATCATTCATGCTCTGAATCATCGTTTAACTCTGTAAAGTATCAGCAAATGGCACAGGCGTCTGCCACACGCAAGATTAAAGTGGTTTGTGTTAAAAGCTGTTTGTGCTCTTTTTAATCTAGAGCACTATGCAAAAACAATTTGCTGTGTAACTGTTATTTTGCTCAGTCATCGTCTCGTTTTTGAAAATGCACATGTGTTTAAGTAAAGGAGGAATACTGTAATGTGTGCTCTGGGCTGGATACTTTACATAGTTATAGGATGAGGCAAGCAAATATGTCCCAGTAGGAATTGTATTCTTTTCTCCCAAGTTAAATGTACCAGAGATAACAAACCCTGTCGCACTCTGCCCCTGAACTTTCATATGCCTCTGCACTGGCAATGGCCAGAACCAGAGGAATCAGACTGCCAATCTGTCCATCTGTACAGCCACTCAGTTCTAGTGAACATGATATCTGTGTTAAATGTTAATGTTAAATAGGAATTCTTCAAAATGGACTCAGTAATGAACTGAGTTTGGTGGCCAGAATTCATGAGCTCAAAGTAATATTTTCAGCTTTTGTTTGACACTGTTTATTCAATTAGGTGAAGTGTCTTTTGTATCTTGTCTGTTTTGAAAAAGGTACTGAAAATATGTGAAACTAATGCAAACACACTGGCAAAAGAAGACCACTGCTGTACCTGCTGAGAAGGTGATGAAGTTTAAAAATCAGTAGTCATTCCTAGTTTCAATGAGCACGTCTTAGTAATTAAGGAAAACTGTAAAAGTGGAAGCGCAAGGGAAAACAGATACGCTTTTAATACTAATAGTCAATGGCAGCAGGATAGTGTAGTGGTAAGATAGCTACCTAGATGGAAGTGTCTGCCAAATGACTTAATGTAATGTAATGTCCGTGTGGTGGCACAGTGCAGTGACTGTATTATGACTAATTGTACAGTTTTAGGTTTTTATTGATTATACCCAGACAAAGTGGTTTTTAAGTTGTCAGATTAAGTTGTCTGGACTTTCTGTGAAAATAATTTAGATTTATAACAAAATTAACACTGGTTCAATTTTCGGAAAGCCCCCGAGCATGAGTGATACGTGTCAGAACTCCACCACTTTCACTTTAAACCAAGAAGTGAAATAAGCAAGATGAAGCAAGGTGCAGGATCACAAGTTGGTGTGCAGTTGTCCACTAACAGCGTAGAAAGTCACTCAGCTGTTGGCTGTTGGTCTCTAATTGGTCTCTGTTTTTATTTCTTTTCCATTTGGTGGCAGAATGACCACTGCTTATGCTGATTATGTGGTGTCCATACATTTTATAAAGCAGTAATACACCCTTTAGACTCTCTCAGATTATTTATAGATCCCCAAAACTGGATCAGAGTGACCAAACATTTCTTCATCGCACCATGTAATGTTCGGGTTGATATGTTATGATAATTACATAAGCACAGGTCTGATAGATTGTTTTCTGAGTTGATTAATATAATATAATATAATATAATATAATATAATATAATATAATATAATATAATATAATATAATATAATATAATATAATATAATATAATATAATATAATATAATATAATATAATATAATATCATATCATATCATATCATATCATATCATATCATATAATATAATATCATATCATATAATATCATATCATATCATATCATATATGATCTTCTGATAATATATAACTTATATATTATCAGAAGATCTCTGATATTAAAAGTTCATTAACCTGTCAATCCACAAACCACATTTATGCAGCCACAGAATTTGGATGTGTCTGAATTTGCCCTGATCATTAGTTCCTTATAGGTAAACATTGGAGCTCACATCACATCACTGCTTGCTTCTGCGTAGCTAGAAAGCCTGTTCACCTTATGCTAAAAGAACAACCACAACTGTAAATGGTTGATAGCGGCTGGCATAGGAAAGAGTTTGCAAATGTGCTTGGAAAAAGGTTAACTCAGAAATTGCTGCACTACATGAGACTTTGCCAAGATATTCTCTTTAAACTACTGCAAGTATATTTGAGAACTATTCTCTGAGGCAAATCAGTACAGTTTATCTGGGTACATGCTCGTGGGGGATTAAATGAAAATTAGGAACAACAGATACTGAAAGCATCAATAAATCTACAAATTCTATTAAGCAAAGCATAACTCAAAAGATTAGTCGTTAAAGGAGGGGGGGTTAAAGGAGTGGAACTATGGCAGGAGCAGTGGAACCATTAATTCAGTGTGCAGGAATATAGGTAGGGCTTTCAACATAATCTGATTATTTAAACAGCACACTGAAAAAACTGAGTGAAATCTACCTGGAATTTGTGAGCAGAGTCAGGTAGAGGAAACAGCAACACGTCACCAAGGATCGGCAGAGCTGTGAGCAGGAAAGGCAGCATATGAAGTAACAACTATTTTGGGAAAAGGGAGTGGATTTAGCAGAATTGTATGTGTTGAAGAAAAGAAGACAAAGTGATCCATTATGACTAAGATGTGACTAAGTTGCTTGGACTTTCTGTTGAGTAAGAATAAAAATGATGTTAGTCGACTGACATGTACTCTGACACCTGTTAAAATGACCACCAAATGAGCTTTGGAAAGCCCCTGAGCAGGTGGTGTCAGTACTTCACCATTTTCCCTTTAAAGCAAGAAGTAAAACCAACAAGTAAGTGTAGAGAAGGCCTACAAGGAAGCATGAAAGATGTCAAACGCACATTTTGACATTAAGAGGGAATGACAGAGATGCCGGAGGGAGAGGAGCGTGCATATGTTCCGCTTGGACAGGATACTCTAAATTAAATGTTTCTGTTTTTCTCATTTTGACACAAACAACAAAACAAACAAACAATCAAACACTGTGCCATGTCGAATGTTCAAATTGATCTAGTCTAGAGGCTTACTGTTCATAGACACAGAACAAGTACACGGGGCACGGTGCAAAGGTTAAAGTTTCTTAGAAAATCCCTATTTGACAGTATTGTAACAGCTCAGTTTGTTAGACTGTTAACTTTCCTGTGAAATGCTTGTCAGAAATGTCAGAGTAAAGTGGCACTATTTCTTCATTTGGAGGAGACAGACTGACGACTACGACGCTGTCCATGGACCAGAGTGACCAAACATTTATTGACTGTGTAATCTTCAGCTTGATGTTTGTTAAAAGAAACATTCAGACAATTATTATTAAGATTTGTATTCTAAACAAATACAAAACAAAACAGTCCTAGTTGTGATGAATACGTAAGCACAGGTCTGATAGAAGTTCATGTTCCTGAGTCTGTTATATCGAGATGTTGTTCTCTCAGGGAGAAGCATGCAGTCAGATTGAGGAAGAATAGTCCAAGTCGTTCTAATTATCAGAAGAGCACTGACATGTAAAGTTCATTAACCTGTCAACCATTGGGATGTGTCTGGATTTGCCTTGATCAAAGTTCATTATGGGTAAACTGTGGTTCCTGGGTATCAGAGCCAGCAAAGTTTCTTCAGTGAAGTCTACCTCTCAAAGCACTGTGACAACACGAGACTACTCCCTTTCCAACAGACATATCGCTGTCCAGACAAATGACCTTATCTAGACAAAACAACAGTGCAGGTTGGGGATAAGGCCTGATAAAAAGTGGCAGCAGGTTTTCAGTAGGAGATTAAAGACCTACTGGGAGAATGTGAAGAATTTGTTCAGTGCTGAGGCTTTTTTTTTTTTTTTTTTTTTTGTCAAAATGCACCATTACTCAACAAGAGTACAGCACATGTCAGGTTGAGGGAGAAAAATCAATTAGTAGGTAATATTTAACAAACACATTACTGACACAGGACCTCAAATCACTGAAAGTAAACAGTTGAATCTATAACCTAATGTATATCATTCTGAAATGGGATTAGTTCTATGTTTTATTCTAATACTTTGAATGCATCACTCATTTCTACACAGTACCATGGCTACTTCTTTAATTGAATCATTTAAAACAAAAGCAGAGTAAATCTTCCACCACTGTGTTTCTCTCTGCTATGTGCTGGTTTAAAAAAAACAAAAAAAACAAAACATCAACCAACAGAAAAGACATTCCAGATGTTCCCCCTGGGACCCCCCCCCCAAAAAAAGAGTCCAGTTTGAAACGGATTGGTCCGTGAACGCAGCAAATCGTCGTAAAACGCTGTCTATCACGCTGAACACTTCGATAACCTGCGTGTAGCCCCCCCCCCCCCTCAAACAAAAGCTCCGTGACATGCTGATACACGCTGTGTGTGCAGCCATGGCATTTGGATGCGTTCATTCCCAGGAAGCGGCCAATGCGCACAAGAAAAAAGAAAAAAAGAAAACATGCGCACACCCGTTTCCTGCATTTAGAGGAAACGAGATAGAGAGAGAGTGAGTTAGAGAGAGAGAGAGAGAGAGAGAGGCGGGGAGGGAGGAAGAGACCGCAAACCGTTATACCGTTATAGTCTCCGGCCGAGAAAAACACGCAAAGCCCACGATGGACGACCCCGCGGTCTGCGCGTAAAAGAGAGGGATGGAGTGAAATGATCTCAACACGCCTCTGCTTTTTTCCCCCTCTATGCGCACTGCAGCCATTTCTCTTTCTCTTCCTTTCTCTCTCTCTTTCTCTCTCTCTCTCTCTCTTTTTTTTTTTTTTTTTGTGTTACCAGCACAGTGAATCCCACCAAAAGTGACGTGAACTTGCTTTTCAACATCACAGCGCAGAAGCCTGCGAGAGGCTCCGAGCTCCGCTGACCAAACCTCATCTCTCTCGCTCTCTCTCTCTCTCCCTGTCGCTGGTAAGTGACACTGTTTAAAGCCTCTGTGAGCGCAGAGATTTCATGTCGTGTGTGTGTGTGTGTGTGAGGGGAAGTTTGGTAGTCATGCGGGAAAAGGCAAAACAGGACAACTAAACAAAACCAAACAGCACTGATCTGCTCCAACTGGCCTCACAAGATGTCAGATTTGATTCGGCTGGGACAAGTCTTGATTTGCTCTCTTGCCATCAGTGGGATCACTTTCATTTTCTTTCCGTTTTCTAGTTTGAGAGAATGGTGGGTAGAGGCACTTGACTGCGTGTTGGTGAAGGATAGTGACGTCTGTTTTTAAACATGTTTTAACCACAGATAAGTTGTTATGTTCCCTGTGGTCAGTGAATTGAAACCTTCTTTGTTAAAACGTGTCAGCACTCAGTGAGAAACATTTTAGATTTATTATAATTATACTATTAACTTCTTTGCTCCATACCCAGCTATTTTGACACTCACATGAGGCCACACACTTACATCCTGGATGTGCTGTTGACTGGAAGCTATCATGCTCAGTGTGCGTCTCCACCTCACGACCACGTTTTCCCCTCGTCAACCTTAGTGAAGCTCGGCTTCTTGAATCAGTCAACTGGCTGCCTACAGGCTAAAAAAACATCTATCGGTCGACCCTGTATAGGTTGTGCAACACGCAAACATTAAAGATCCTTTGACCTGAAGAAAACATTAAACTGCCTCAAACGATAAGAGGCATCGGAAGCGTCACATGACAGCTGCAGCACGTCCAGATGGCTTTTTGCTGTGCCCTCTCTGGATTGGCAACATGTCTGATTGAGATCCTTGTTCCTGCCTGGCCTTTTTGCCACCGAGCTTTACAGCTGAAGGAGGACGATAAAACCCATCCTCCCAAAGTTGCAAAATGTTAAGCAATTCTTGGTCAAACTTGAGAAATGATGTGTTGTCACAGCTCAAATAAATCGTTGGCGTGTCCCTCATGTCGTAACTGACTGCAGAAATTCTGAGTGCAGATGTTTTAAAGGCGGTATTATCTATTTGGGATTTGGGATTATTGTATGGATTAGTGATCCATCGCCACTATTTTATGTTAGGTTGTGGGTACTGTTGTGACTGCACTACTCTTCTAAGTGTGTGTCGGGCTGTATCGTATTCAGTCATTGCAGCAGGAGCTACATAGGGTTTTTGTTTCTTGCTGAGCTGAAACACTGTGATATTTCCTCTGTAGTAATGACTCACTCCTGCTTGAATCTATCAGTCTGAAATGAAAAGATGTGACGAGCACACATCTGCCTTCGAACCATTCGTCTAAAGCAAATCATCCTTCATTGGAGGCACAGAGGCCTCCGAGAGTCCTTGAGCGGGGTTTTCGTGGATTTACAGTATCAAATCCATCCCTGGGAGATGACAGAATATCTGCAGAGCTGAATTACAAAAGCAGGAGTCCTTGGGGTCCAGATTTACTTTGTGTATTGTTCGAGGTAATTTGATTTTGGACTGTGCACAGCTACATTACCATCTTGCTCAACCCCAGGGCCTTGTTTTATGCAACAGACCTAAAACCTAATTGGTTTTAATGTTGTTGTTTTTTTTTTCACTTTCACTTTCATAATTTACTGTGCTACACTCAGATTGTCCAGATCATCCTCCCCGAATCCCAAAGCTTCTACCTTATGAAAAAAGGGGAAATCTAGTCACTGCCTCTCCATTTTTACAAAAGCCTTTTTGTGCTGACCTTATCACAGATAGGCAGGGCTATAAAGTCCAGCGTAACCTTGTTCCATGGTCAGTCTGGGAAACAGTCAGCGATGACCAACTGGAAATGGTCAGCAGCTTCTAAAGAAACAACAGAGCAAACTTTCTGTTCCATAGAACTGATTAAAAGCAGATTGAACATACTGAGTCACCAAAGATTGTGAAAACAGTGTACCACACACACACACACACACACACACACACACACACTACATAGTTAGACTTATATCTGTAAAACTACATGGCTAAGATTTCACATTATATTGTGTTTTTGAAATATCAAATTGATATTAGGAATTAGAAAAGGGCATCATTAGGAAAAGGGCATCATTAGGAAAAGGGCATCATTAGGAATTATGAAAGATGTAATTTGACTTGTGTGAGTTGACACATAGTCTTACTGTTGTAGATCACTGTTGAACTTCCTGTTGTGAAAACGTTCACTCTAAGTGTTTTCCCTATGTCACGTTACAGTCATTCAAGAAATAAGAATTATTATTGACCCCCTTGGGAGAGTTCTTGTGGACAGGCAGTTGCATTTTAGGCACCAAGAGTATGTGTTCAGTGTCTTGTCCAGGGACTCTTTGACTTGTGGCCAGGAATCAGGGGGACAGGGATTCAAACCTCCAACCCTGGGGTTCATAGACGACTGTGTGAGATCATAGATGGAATGAGTTCTGTTGAAGCTAAATTGACAAAAAGTCCTATTGAGTCCTATTAATGTAGTACTTTTAATTAGTTGTGTCTTTTTCTCCGGTGGTACGTGTGCCTCTGGTTGGTTGTTACTTCATGTTTAAGAATTTTATTTTATTTTATATTTATTTAACAAGCAGTGGGGTGCTTTATAAAATTATGTGTCTGTGACCGTCAAAAACAATTGATTATGGCCTGCTATTTCTTTGAAAGCTTTATAAATTTGCACCAGATTTAGCTCTTCTGACTGGATTAAATGCTGGGATTATATGTTTTAGAGGTGACTTTCTATTGTGAGCGGAACACACATGCGAGCCTGTCGTTGAGAGGAATCAGCTGGTAGGCGAACAGAATTTAGAGAAAAAGGTCATTTCTGTGTGGTGAATTGTGCTCCACCAGTTCAGAATTGACCTGTGTGTATTCAGTCTTTATTAATTCAGAGATTATTGGCGGGCATGCTGTCTATAAATGACAGCATATCATGTCAATCTCTGTGTATTAAATACTTTAAATTAATACACGTCATACATTCAATTGATCTGTAATGCCATTCATTTAAATGTGACAATATGTTAATGAGCATCACACGTATATAACTCTACAATACCTACGTTTCTATTAATGCCCAGGCTATATAAGTGCAGACCATTTAATGCTCAGTACCAACAGTATCTGCCTTCACAGCCTTCCTTAGGAATTTGGGAGGAAGGAGCTTTAACTAATAAATCATCGACAACGTTTTTCCCATGGAGTGCTTTTGCTGGAATTGCTTCCACTGTGCTATTCAGCGGTAGCTGCCTGCTTAATCACTCCATAGTGTGACTAAGCTCTTTAAGTGGGCTGTCTGCATGGCTAGCTGCTATGCTTTGAGAACGTCTGCGGTGAAGGGCACTTCTGACAGGACTAAATCACACTGTGCTGTTGGTCTGCTGGTCCTTTACATGTCGAGGACCTTTGCCAGCATCAGTTAGCTGGGCAACGTGCCTCCACGCTATCGCACAATGCAGAGCTTGACCGCCCCTCTTCTCTCCCGGGCCAAAAACCTCTTTCCTCTTTCCACTGACACACAAAACATACATTACAGATACAGAGAAAGTAGGAAACGTACTGTACATTTGGGAAGCTGGAGACCACGTGTCATTTTCACTAAATAAAGAATGAAATAATTTAATCTTATGCCAATTAGTTCATATGAACTCTATTAAAATGAGCACAGTATCGATGTGTCCTGATCATAACTACTTTCCTTTTTAAACTGCAGTTATTTTAGTTTCAGTTATTGTGCTTTTGTGTTTTTTTTTTTTCAGAAATTGCTTATAGTTTTATATCTTTATATACATATCTATTTATTTTTGCAACAGGAAGAGGCCTGGACCCATTACACCTGTATCACTAAGGACATGCTCTTTTGAAATGAAAGAAGAAAAAGGTAAAGATGTTCTGTTGTTAGACGTGTGTGTGTGTTTGAAGAATGTGTGCAAAATGCATCTATGTTTGTATCATGAAACCTCCCGTCCGCATTCTTTCGTATTTACATCATTTACTAAACAATAACCAGCACAGCCCAGTCCTCATATCCTGCTTAGAATAAAACACACCCACTGTCAAAAACTCTACTCTGTGATTTAAGAAGCTGTGGTGTCATATGATATTTTTATGTTCATGAAGTGACAGTTGTGTTTTACAGGGAGGGGACATATTTTCAAGCGAAATTTAAAAAACATCTCTGAGGTGGTGTTAATCATGTGACTTCCTCTCTTTCATTTACTGGAAGATAACCAGTGTTACTTGACAACTGCACATATTAGATAGACATAGATCGTGGAATTCACATTAATCTGATCTACGCTGTAATCTGAACTCTCCAAAGTTCAGTTGAACCAGGCATAGAGATGATGTGATGCTCTAGGATTGCATATAACCTTCAGTTCAGGGACCAAGTGTTTATTAGTCCAGCATGAGCTTCTTAAATCGATCTGCCTTGATCTGCTGCCCTTCGCTCTCTAGCTTTCTCCACATTTCTTGTTTAGTTCTTGTCTGTCCCCCTTCTTTGTTCCTCCCCCTATTGTCTCTTGGCTTCCTTGGCATTTTTTTGTTTACCTACAACTCCCTTGACTCTAACCTCATCTGAACTTAGCTCATTCATCTAACACAGCTCATTTCCGTGTGTTTGTGCGTGTGTGGGGTGTCCACTACCACTCAATTAACTGCACTTTAGTCATTGTTCCCCTTTCAGGCCATTCTGTGAGCGATGCAGGTGCTGTTCTTAAATAAATATTTCAAATATTCAAAGTTTTAAGGAAATACTAATCACTTGCCCCTCCACTATTCTGTATTTGTTACCAGGCTAACGTTGTGCACTGTGTGGACATGAGAGGACCAAGGAGCATGTGAAGATGTTCCAGAAGACACCGAAAAGTGAGCTCTCATCACCGATTAACAATTATAACATATTATTATTTTTATACTGTTATGTTTCATTGAGTCAAATGTGCTCAGTAACTTTTACCCTCACTCTCTCCTCCTCACCACGTTTCCTGTCTGCCTCTAAACTGTCATACTATCAAATAAAGGCCAAAATACTTAAAAAACTATGCAAAAAACTCTTTTGCATAACCTTCTGCGACTCCAGCACTTTGCAGATTACAGGAAATTAACAAGATGTACTCATTTTTAAGCTTTTAGACAGATTTATATACTGAGCCCGGGCTAGCTGTTTCACTCTGTTGATGTTAAATTGAGCAGCTGCTATGTGTAGTTTTATATTTAGTGCATGCATATGAGCCATGGTGTATTTCTGTTAAAGAAATAAAGCAAATGTATGGTGGCAGTGAAGTGGTGTGAGTGTTGAGTGTTCACATGAGAATTTCGGTCTCGGTTTCAGAACCGTTTACCCTGGTAGAACATGTGCAGTGCCTATGCTTCCCACAAAAGGCTTTCGAACTTTAAAAAAGTACCTCTGATGTTCAGCTTCGTAAACAGGACACCTCTACAGGGGTTTTCCCAAACGTACTCCGTCTCACACGGATCTTTTGGGATTTGACTGGCATTCAAAGAAGAATACTTTTAGTTCATTTTTGCACATGTTTGAAGTTTCGCTCTCAGTTATTAAATCAAAACCACCACTTTTGGACCTTTTCCTGTGCCGTTATCTCTAAATAGCAGGTGGCACCTCCAAGAAAGTCAATAATATTCATTTCAGTTCCATTTTCAAATACCTACATTCATACTGATAGTACATCTGCTTTAAATTTAATGCCACCTCTTTTGTCGATTAGAGTCATTCATCATTATTCAAATGAGCAGATTATTTTTGAAACCTTAAATTCTGCTTATACGAGTCCAGGATGTAGAGATTTTTTTGATGATCCTATTATTTAATCCTCTTATTCTCTTTATGTCTATGTTTCCAGCGTGGTGCCTTAGGCTTCTCCCAGTTCTCCTCTTCTTCATCGCCCTCGTCATATACCACTGTCCCTATGTCATACTTCGGAGGTAATTACACACATTGCAGAACAAACCATGTCTTTCTTCTTTCTGTCTCCATTGCTCTAATATTGAGGTCACATCATTACAGAAATGCCCATTTCTGGTAAAAAGGAAACTCATGAGGTCTGTGCAGTGCTGAGTCACTTAAAGTTGAGAAGACATCCCACATTTAGATTATCCAGTGGTCTGAACTGCTGGTCAATTTAGGCCCTCACACGTGCCAATTCTTGTACTCGTTTAGTGTTTTAAAACCCAGTTACTGGCACAACATCTTTTCATGGATTGAGCAGTCGTTCTCATGCAAGTTGTGGTGATTCTCTCTCTTTCAGGTACATAGACACCAGCAAGTTTCTGAACAGTAGCAAGTCGCTGTGTGGCGGCAGGCTAATCCAGTGGGAGAGTCTTAACTTTAAGTGAGTAATGGCATGTCTGTGTTTTTTTTATAAACTAGGGGGAGTGGATGGCTTATTAAGGGAAAAAAGGGTATGCCAGCATTTTTATTTGAACATAAGGTGCCAGGAGTCTTGGAACAGTTAGGACCGGTCTTTACCAGCCATAAAGGAAAACCTAATTTTAGTGAGAAAGAAAAGGACTGTAGTATAAAAACAGTTTTTCCATTTAAACCAGAACAAGTTTCAGTAACTGAATTGGGATGTCTTGATGAAATGGGGAGTGAATATTAAAACCAGTATTGTCTACGAACGAGCTGTTTATTAAGTTACATTTTTTGCTCGAAGACAATAGCTGGTTTGTTCTCCTTAGGCTCTGCCTTGTTAAGTAATCATTGTTTCACAGGACACTTTATTATTATTATTTATTTTCCCTTGACCCATTATCAGTTTATTCAGCTGCACCTTTAGTTAGTTTTGTCAGCTTAGTTCTGTTACACAGTAAGGATACAGTCCTTATCTGGGGTTTGTCCTAATCTCTTTCAAGGTCAGTGTTTATTTCTTTAGTCCAGAAGACCTTTGCCCTTTAACCAATAAAACAGCCACGATTCCGAATCCATGTTTATCCCTGTAAAAGAACATGATTTGCATTAGGTTGTCATCAGCCATTACAGTCACAGGGAGACCTTCCAGGCAATCACAGTGACATTTCTCTAATTAGACCCCTCCCCTGGAGGTTTATCCTGATCCACTGTGGAGAGCTTGCTGGCACACAGGGGTAATAAATGTCTGAAAGACTCACTGTCAAAGACAGTAGGTCACGAACAGCTGTATTCTGAAGCAAACTAACACAGAGGAACAGTGTTTCACGTCTTACAAGTTGCCACATTTGTCCGACTCCAGAGGCTCTGTGAATGTTACTCCTTTGTTTTCCCTCTCATCAGCAGATAAATGCCACCAGATGATTTTAATGAGGGAAATTGCTTTTGAATGACATCATGTAAATGGCTGGTTTTCTTATAATGAATCTGGTATACCTGCTTAATAGATACCAGATCATTTGGCAAAGTCAAGGCATCAGTCAGTTATATCAGGCAGTTGTTTTTCCGTGTATCAATATGAATGCAGCACTGTTTGGCAGCGCAGTTGGTATTGTCCATTGTGCTGTTTGATAGCTGTTATAAACCAAGAAATTAAATCCTCTTCTTTCTCACTGCTTCGTTTATGTCCTCCCTCACAAACCCTTTGTAATATAATTTACCTATACAGTGAATACTGTGCACTCGAGTAAAAAGTTATAATTCCTTTTTTTCATGTGTCTCATGCAGTATTAACAGGACGAAGCAGCTCTTTCTGAAACTGGAGGATTTCTTCTGGAGAGAGCATGTATCAAAGCTGGCATTACCTTATGGCATTAAGGGCAGTGGTATGTCGACTTAACATCAACCTCTGCTCGTTCTGCTCTGTTTACTGAGCGCATATCACACACGTTCTTGTTTTTTTACAAAGCTGTATGATTTACATATTTTTTTCACACTGTATATTCTCAGTAGATGTCGTTTAAATTTAACATTTAACCACATGAAGCCCCATTTAGCCTCACTTTAGAGCTTAACACCCTCTTCTGCTGAAATAAATGACAGGTTATAAAGAACTGTTTTAACATTTTGGTTTGAACTCTTGAAGCTTCACTGTTCTGTGGTACTTATTTGATAAAAGACCTTCATTGTGAATTTGAATCGTGTATCTATACCACTTTTAGCTTTATGGCACAGCTGAAACACTACACAGCAGTCTTTTTAGGAATTGCACTTCTGTATTTAAATCTCTTTTCATTTTCATTCCCAGAACCGCTGCTACTGAAAGTTCTTGCTGTAACAGCAAATTATCAGGTGCCAGCTGATATTGACAAGTAAGTAATGTGGCTAAGATACTGTTTTTGTTTATTTTTACTTTAATTTTATTTGAAAGTATACTCTTTACTGTCATTACTTGCAGTGAACGTTTCAGTGGGTCTGTGTCTGTACCTGCCTTCATAGTAGTTTGGACTGTTTTAATTTTGTCAGACTTCATTGAAAGACACATATAAAGGTTTTTTTATATGAATAAAAATGTTTTTGTGAATTTTAACCTTGATGCAATGCATGCTTGAAAGCCAAGAATCTAGCTAAGCTAACAGTTCATAATAACTAAATTTCACAAGTTGATTAAATTAAATCCATTGAACCATTAGGCATTAGAAATGTGACACATCTTAACTCCTGTGTGTGTTTGTGTGTCTCAACAGTCTTGAATGCAGAACCTGTGTAGTCATAGGGAATGGCTTTTCCATTAAAAACAGCTCCTTGGGAAGGATGATCAACACATATGATGTAGTCATTCGGTAAGTAAACATATCACCAGACATCTACTCATAGTTCTGGTAAAACAAACATTGATACTCAAAATAATACAACATATAACAGATGGCTACTTGGTGGATGACCCACCGCTGTAAGCAGCATATAAACCCAGTTGGCTCTAGACTACTAAAGGACAGTATCTGACCATGTGACCTTACAGAGCTCTCTTCTCAGCAATTAGCAAAGGTTTGTGTCAAATCAAGTTCTTTTAAGGAGAAATGAAAGCATTCAGTTTACTCAGGGACAAAGGCGCGCTGCAAATCCGACTTTACAGCCTTGGAATGAACACATGCATTTCGAGTTTTTATAAGCCTCTTTCAAGCAGACAGAATTTGGACAGGCCGCAATGCATTTTTCTTCCCCCCCCATCCAGCACCCCCCTCTCCCCACAGTTCAGCCTGGCCACAATATATCTCTCCGTCTCTTCTCAGAAGCGAATCGTTCCCTGGGCAGGTCGAGTAAGGTTATTGACATTTAGTATTCAGTGCATACCTGAGAGTTTGACGTCATCAGGCTGTTTCTGTCATAGAAACCCTGCTAGAGTCTGTTAAAAGTCTGTCGAGACTTAAGTTTCCAAAGGGCAGACTAATCATTTAGCCAAGCAAGAGCTCTGGCTGTGCAACCGTGTTAATTATTTGGTTAAGGAATGGTATAAGTAGAAAAGTAAAAGGGAGGAAGGTTTACAGAATGAAGCACGTATCAAACAATGTCAATCACATTTTAAAGAATAGTTTCCCAGTTGAGTTTTTTCTTTCTTGTTGTCAGGAGACCAGATCAACATAGAAAGAGGCTTTGCATGCTGTAATAATTCCTCCTGTTCATACTGGTCATGAATAGATCCTTTCCTAAGTCCTCACAATAGGAGGGAAAAATCCACAGTATGAGGCTTTAGTAGTTGTATTTAATCAAATCAAGAAGCCTTCCAAAGGGTTTTTAGTTAAAATTCCCTCTTTGTGTTTCCCTGGACAGTTTTTCACTGCTGAGTTGCAGGATAGTAGCAGAAAAAGGGAATTCTGTAATAAAAAGGCTGCTATTTTTCAGATTTTGAATAATAGTTTATATACAAGATGTGTATGAATGTGTCCCAGATCATTTACAATCTCACATCTTTTGGAAAGCGCTCTCAAAGGTATCCTGTATTAACAGGAGCACCGTTTACAGCGATTAAGAATCGTTTCAGTGTTCATACGAGCATTTTTTAAGACAGACCTGTGAGAAAAAGAAAATGCGCACCTATGTTTTATGACATGTTTTGTCAGGCAGTCAGCCATGGGACAGGACATTTGTGTGGAAAGAGAAAGGCCTGAGTAGAAAAACATCCTAGTTGTGTGATTTGATAAAACAAATTGCTGATTAATGCAAAACAGCTCGCTTGTTAGCGACAGGAGCTAAAAGCCAAAGTGCTGAAGGCACAGATTAGTCTCTCTTCTTCTAGCTTCAAGCTCTTTTGGTGTCCTGAAAAAATGAGTTTGTTTCTGGAGTTTGTTTTCCAATTTCAACATCCAGTTTGATTTAACAACAACACTTGTCTTTTTTGTCATCTTCCTGTCTTTAAGTTAAACACTGATTCTTTTTTGCTTTAAATTTTTCCATTTTTAATATCTGCAGTGCCCTTTTGTTATTATGGATGTTTAAGTTTTAATGTACTGTATGCTGATGGGACTTGGTTTTTAAAGGTTTAAAAAAACAGAAATATGGCATAAACAATCATAATACATGTTTTTTCCTTGTTTAGTTTTATTTAGACATATAGAGGAAGAAAGAATATGTTTCACGGGCATTTACATTATCTCAAATCTCAGTGTTTTTAGATTCATGGATAAATGAAAAAACGTACTGTATATACAGTGGCAAGAAAAACTTTGTGAACCTTTTGGAATTTCATGGTTTTCTGCATTAATTTGTCATAAAATGTGATCTGATCTTCATCTAAGTCACAACAATAGAAAAACACAGTCTGCTGAAAATAATAGTACACAAACATGATATGTTTTCATGTTTTTATTGAACATAACATGTAAACATTCACAGTGCAGGGTGGAAAAAGTATGTGAACCTTTGGAGTTAATAACTGGTCGGCCCTTCTTTGGCAGCAAAAATCTCAACCAAACGTTTCCTGTAATTGTAGATCAGACCTGCACAACGGTCTGGAGTAATTTTGGACCACTCCTCTTCACAAAACTGTTTCAGTGTAGCAGTATTCTTGGGATGTCTGGTGTGAATGGCTCTCTTAAGGTCATGCCACAGCATTTCAATCGGGTTGAGGTCAGGACTCTGACTGGGCCACTCCAGAAGGTGTATTTTGTTCTGTTGAAGCTATTCTTTTGTTGAATTACTTGTATGCTTTGGATCATTGTCCTGTTGCATCACACATCCTCTGTGATGTCCAGTTGGTGGACAGATGGTCTTACGTTTTCCTGCAAAATGTCTTGATAAACTCTGGAGTTCATTTTTCCATCAATGACAACAATCTGTCCAGGCCCTGAGGCAGCAAAGCAGCCCCGAACCATGATGCTCCCTCCGCCATGTTTTACAGTTGGGATGAGGTTTTGATGTTGGTGCGCTGTCCCTTTTTTCTCCACACATAGTGCTGTGTGTTTTGTCCAAACAACTCAATTTCGGTTTCACCTGTCCACAGAATATTTTGCCAGTAGTGCTGTGGAACATCCAGGTGCTCTTTTGCAAACTTCAAACGTGCTGCAATATTTTTTTTGGACAGCAATGGCTTCCTCCATATTGTCCTCCATTGTACTAAATTCTTGTTTGATGTCCTTATTCTAGCTGTGTCAACAAAAATGTTAGAATGTGCAAGAGATTTCTGTAAGTCTTTAGCTGACACTCTAGGATTCTTCTTTACCTCATTCAGCATTCTGCGCTGTGCTCTTGCAGTCATCTTTACAGGAGGTCCACGCCTAGGGTATTTTTAAAGACTGTGTTTTTCTATTGTTGTGACTTAGATGAGTATCAGAGCACATTATATGACAAATTAATGCAGAAAACCATGAAATTCCATAAGGTTCACAAAGTTTTTCTTGCCACTGTATATATAAGTGAAAAGCATTAGAAAGCTTATATGATTATCACAGTGTTTCCTGGATCTCTACAACACAGGTGGCAAGTGCAGAGTTTACAGTAACATGGCCCATTGGTCAGAAAGGATACAATTATGAAAATAAATCCCAGGTTGTTTCTATTAATGCTCAACATTTCAGAGTTCGTACTGTGATATATAAGATTATGTAAAAGGAAAGAAACAGGAAAATGTGTGTCCCTAAATGTATTACTGTGTCCTTCCCTCAGGTTAAATGATGCCCCAGTGAGAGGCTATGAGAATGATGTAGGATCCAAGACTACGATGAGGTTCTTCTACCCAGAGTCGGCCTCCAGTGACCCTCGATTGCACAATGAGCCTGACACGCTTATGGTCCTGGTGCCTTTCAAACAGCAAGATCTACAGTGGCTCAAAGAGATCCTCTATAATGAGAAGAGGGTAGAGGATATGTGTGAGAATGCACTCTCTCTCTCACACACACACATACACACACACACACACACATACACGATTGCCATCTCACAGACTTTCTTTCTTTCACTTTCTGCCTCACATGAACACACACCTTTTAGCTTCTTTCACAGACCATGCCAACCATCCGTATCAGAAATAAATACTGAAAAGGTTGCCAATGCTCCTCTGAATGTAGTTTCCATGGCAGACATTCTTCACTCTGTTGCTCCCGGCATCTCCGGCCTCCTACTGCTAATAGTTGCAAGGTCATTACCCGCTAATTTGCACATTGATTTAGTTGCCTCCAGACATGAGGGAGTCATAGGTTCCATTGCATCTCTGTTTGTGTAAGTGCACTCAATGTGCCAATAAAAAGCCTTTTTTTAAAATCTTTTTCTGCCCTTTTGTTCGGTTCAGTTTCACAAAGCTGGGTCTCTGATCTTTCCTCTGTTTATGTGTGCATTCCAGGGCAGGAAAGGCTTCTGGAAGCCCCCTCCTCAAATCTGGGTGGCTGATGTGAATAAAATAAGGGTGCTGGACCCCCACTTTCTGTGGCAGACTGCAAACAGACTGCTCCAGATCCCTCTGCGCCATAGGAGCAAACAGGTGAGAGATCATTTTCACTTCACAGTTGTGAGAATCATGAATATTCGGTCAAGGTGATTTTAAGGTTGCCAGTTTTAGAAGCAGAAGTTCTTCTTCAGACACATCAAACTGTTTTGCTAATCAGCCCAAAATTGTTTGTTTATAGTGGTGGTGATAATGCTTCTCAGTTTCAGCTCGTCTCATTTTCAACTGCAAATGCCCCACTAAAACATTCTGTCTTGTGTTTTCCCTTTCTCTGGTACCTTTTTTCTTTCCCCTCTTGCCCTTCGCTGCTTCCCACATGAATGTTAACAAGGCTGGATGGAGCATCCACTCATTAGCCACCGCTCCTCAAGTGATATGTCTTGAGAGCTGTGATAAACAGTTTACTGGAAGAGGCTTTTTTTCTTGAAATGTAGCCCGGTCAATAGTGATTTTGTGGATCCAATTACTGCTAAACATGATGATTAGCTCCTGCTTGGCATTGCCGCGTCTCATTACAAGATAAGCTCCTCACGTCTTCTAGGCTGCTCAGTAAATCTGTGGGAATTAATTAGCTTTTGAAGGAAATTGTATAAATTTTAAGCAGATGCTCTGTTTTTAGAAAAAGGACAGTTTGTTCTCTGCAAAGTGGATTATTGCCATTTTCTCAGGGAAACGTCCAGATTTTGTCACACATTTTTTTATGATTTCAAGATTTATCTGACTTTTTGCCTCATTGACATGAAAATGAAAGTGATCCAGCATAACTGTAAACAAACTTATAAAAGAAGAGAATGCAATTTGTGCAACCCAGTGTAGCACTGACTTGTTTTTATTTCATAAATTGGACCTCATGTCCATCTTTGGCTGAGGAAACAGGGTTTTGAAACACATTTGATTTGGACTATTACTCACGTAGAATGACGTATTTATTGGCCCTTTGCATCCAATCTCCCAAGTGGTATATGTGTGTTTGGTGGGGCTAGTCTTTGATGTGAGTCTGGACTAAATTTTGTTGGTTCTGCTTGTTCCCCTCTCCTGAACCCTTTTTGTCAAAGTGTGATGGGGGTGTTACGCTTTCGGACTGTAGAACTAACACACATGGCTGGTGCATGAAAGGAGTGAGCAGTGGGAATGCGGCAGGGAGAGGAAGGTTGGAAGGAGGAGGGCAAAGATGGGCTCTAGAGGCTGTAACATTTAGCTTGTTCCAACAGTCTTAAAGGTTTCGTGAAATGATCCTTTTCCAGCTTTTAAAATGCAGTTACCTTTTCAGTCCAATCGACAAGGATCATTCCTCACAGGCCATCGTGTGTCTAGCATGGGATCCAGAAATTAGTGGTTTTGGGGTGTGTCCATGGTAACCACACCCCCTCTTCTCATGGATATTCAGAAACCAGTTACCATAGTAATGGCAGGCACAACCAACAATGTTTGAGAGAGTTAGAGTAAGACGTGCCTCCTGCACCAATTGGGCCAAGTCGGTCAGTTAAACATCTCTGCGGGTTAGTTAAACACTTTGTTGACACTTATTTTGCTTTTTGTATGTGGTTATGTAGGCAAAAGTGAGGTGGACATGTTGGCTACTGTGAGCATGTCGATGCATATTATGTTATGATGTAAGCTGCAACAAGTCACGTTATTAATAAACAAGGTTATGTAGGTTATGTAGGAAAGTATATGTAACATTGGAATGTATAGCACGTTGCCCAAAAAGATAAATCAATAAATAAATACAAAGTCTTTAACAGGGTAATAGCAACAACTAATGTTACGTAAAATTCAAATTCAAAAATATGGATCTCTGTCCTTCTGCAGTCAGTGTACGCAGACATAGTGGTCGCCAGCTTTCATACGAAGTATTGACATTGATCTCGCTTTCAGAAAAAGGTTTGATCATACTATCCCAGATTAGAGTAGCTGTCAAAATGGTTTGCATACACAAACCACATTACATTTCCTGTTCTTCTTTTCATTCAACAGCTTTAGCCATTTTACTATTGCTGTGAAAGGGTATGGTGGTAGCTTATGAGCTTGGGAGAAGATGCTCACAGAAGGGGTTTGATCCCAGGGTTTTAGACAAAGCAGGTACATAAGGAAACCACTGCACCCCCTGTTTTAATACTTTGGGGATCAGTACACAGGGCAAGCATCCCAGTGGGTGCTCAAAAACTAGTAAAAGGAGACCTTTGCATCTGATACCTCATCTGACAAGTAGCACCAGGGGTGGGATATCTTCTCTTCGCACTTGCTACCCAACCCTCTTTTAGTTAATGGAGCTGCCAGATAGACAAGGACCCCTCCTAACACAAGCATAGCACAAATTCTCACACATGCAACCAGCCCTCACTGCACGTTTGCAGCTCATGTGTACGCACACATAGTACTCTTGTACTATGGCTCAAATTAAGCTCCAGTAGGTTTGGCTTGCAGTGGTGACAGTATGCAGCCCCGCTCGCTCGCCTCGCACCAAGGCTCCACGGGCCTGCGTCCAAACTATGCGCTGGGCTGCTGCAGCGCTCTGGTGTTCACCCTTGTGTTGGTGACCACATGAGGCTAATACACACAGAATGTCAGCTGTGTCCCATTGTGGGATGCTCTGCAGTTCCTGAATTCATGCTCAGTGCAATGTCTTGTCAAACGGATCTGCTTGAATGTGTTAGAGATGAGTACAGGACAGAGGCTGTTTATCCTAGCAACACACAAATGCATAAATAGATATAGATGTGTGTGTGTTCATTCACACATTTCTTATCAGGGAAACCAGAAGTAGAAAGTTGTTGCTGATGGCAGAAGCACACAGGCCATCTTCACGTGTCTGGTCAAATGTTTAAGTACCAAACTTTGATGAAGGCCTTCTGGGCGAAAAGCTTGCAAGCTCTAGTTTGCAATTGTGAAGATAGTTCTTTCTTCTATATACAGGACACACCTGGGCAACAAAACACACCTGTCAGTCACACAATACTTTTGCTCGCATGAAAAATGGGTGGGTTCAAACAAAAGGTGCTATGTTCTTCTGGGTTATGTAACAGATTCAGACATAAACACCGGGAAATTAAAGCTGAAATGTTCCTTTGTCTTATATTTATCTTTTGATGTCACACCCAAATGTTAATTCCAAAAATAAAGAACAGTGACATGTTATCAATCATCTCTCATGAGAAAACCTATAGAATTTCCTTGGACATGATAAGTGATGTCTTATTCTGATGATTATTAGTGATGATATCTTTGCAGCTGTCAGCTGGTTGGTGAAGGACAATGTGTAAAAGAAAAAAAAAAATACTGAATATTATAACAGAACTTTAGTTTTTGATTATTCGATGATCAAAAATAGGAAGCAGCCCAGTGAACACTGCTACATGCAGTGGGGAGACTGAACATGTCCATGCAGACAGAGCCCCTGCTGAGGAAACTTGATGATAACATGGAAAGCTGTAGTGGAGGATAGTGTGCAGCTTTTAGCAGAGGGAAAGAAAGAAAGGAGGTGGGGGTTTCGTCAATCTGCAGGTCAGGTGGAAGTGATTCTCCTTCTTGCTTCTGTTGATATGGATAATCATTGAAAGTAAATTGGGAAACGGCTAACAATAGAGCGAAATCTCTGAGCACAGGAAGAACACACCCAGGACCACAGAAAAACATGCCTCAACTCTCTGTTCCTACGACAGGAAAAAATCTGTTATTGGAGTCAGACAATGTCCCTTTATTTTATTTTTCTTTAAAGATGGAATTACAACCTCTTTTAGACTTTGACTGCAGCTTTTAGAAAACAGGGTCCCTACAAAAGCGATTTCATGTTACCAACATTATTTCCAGTATTAGGCCATAATTTGGTCTTTGACAGTAAAGAGGTGGCAGGAAATGATGAGGGGGTAAAATGAGGAACATTGCATCAGAGTTCCCCGGTTACATCTGAGCTGTTACGGATGTTGTGGTTCACAGTTGGTTCCCTAAATCTCTAGACCATGTGGACAACCCATCATGTTTTTGTCTTGTTGTTAAATCTATGTAATAGATACTTAAAAGTTGTGATTTTGAATGTGGCAGAACCCTGTTTACATGTTATCTATTATAATTGTTTTCTGTTAATAAACATCACAGAGGGCTCATTGTCAAATTGACATTTTTAATGAAATATACAGTATAAACAAACAGATTTATAAAAAATCAATTAAATAAATATAATAAAACGTATTAAAGTGTAGCAACAGATCACTTGTAAAATATGTTGTCAGAAAAACAATAATATATAATATAAATCTTATGAATGAATTACATGTCTGATTTTTTACATGTGTACATAAACATGAATTATGCTATATTTGCATGGACCTTTATGAAGATTATTATTATAATTATTATAACCTTTGAAACAGAATTGAATACATATTTTAGCCTGAAAGAAAGCAGTTTATCAGGTATTTTAAACTGTGACAAACTAACAACCTTGAATATCTTTCTTGGAACTGGCATTAAGGGTGCTTTTCTTATGCAGAGGGCCGACTAAAGCATCATGTAAGTTGTAGGAAAAACATCAAGTCTTCATTGTTAGACTTAATAATGTTTAGCAACAAGCAACCTGCTTGACAAGTAATGCTTACACAGTATGTTATGGTTCTATTTTGTCACATCACATCGCAATTGCAGACGTTCCCATGAATCTGAGATTTATTCATGCCAGGGCTTGTGTTAAAGATCTGCTATGAAATATGTAAATATAAAGGTCCAGCACACCAGTGTCTGTAGCCCTCTATTGCCATCTGATGGTGAAAATAGAGGCTGCAGTCAAGTTGAAGTATTATCACCTAGTGAACAGATCAACAGAGGCAGTATTAGGATTTACCCTTTTCACACAAATGATCATTTCATAACTTTTTATAGTTCATGGACAAAGGTCATGTTCTTCAAATTATACATATTGGGGTTATGCAACGTGTGTCAAGGGACATGAAATCATTGCAGTACGCTGTCATTAAGTTTTCTTTGTTCCAGAAGTCAGTGCATCCTACCACGGGTATCCTCGCTGTGTTTGTTGCTCTCAACTACTGTGATGTGGTCCACATTGCTGGTTTCGGATACCCAAATTCCAGGACCATAGGGCAACCAATCCATTACTATGGAAATGACACCATGAAGTCAATGAAGGTAAGTAGAGGTCACGGTCCATGCAAAGTCCAACTGTTTGATTTCACCATTAGGATAATAGCACAGTGAGAGAGAGAAAGAGTTCTTCATTTTATCTACCGTATGAGTGCATACATTTTGCAAACATCGATCTAGTGTGTGTGACTTCATCGATTAATTGTGTCCTGAAAGTTCAACATAAACTTTATTTGTCATTCCATCTACAAACAAAACAACAAAAAATGTTATAGTTCATTCACACATTTATTGATTTTGTCATCCATATAACGTCCCCTGCTTGTACAAACGAACAAAATAGGGAATTAAAAGATAAATCGAAATCAAAGCAGGGAGAAATAATATGTGATTACCACTACTATAGTTTTACAGTTCTTATACTCTCCTACCTCTACTACCATCACAACTTTAATTAGTAATTAGTAGAGTTAACACATGCTGCACATGAACCAATCCACCTCTGTGACTAGCTGAACTGCTTTGACAGCTTGTGGCCACAAGATGTCTCTGTAGACCATGAATATACCATATTAAAGCATTTTAGATACTAGGGGAAAATGAAAAGAGTAATCTCTTCCTCAGATAAGCTGTTTAGGCTCCACTCATTTATCTGGTGTATGAATACAGTTCACATGTCTGAATCCTCTTGACTGATTTGACCTTGAATCTGAACACATACTGAATAAAGCAGTTTGTTCATTTTCTGAATACTGATGTTACTCTTTTCTCTCTTTTTGCAGAATTCTTACCATGACCTTAAACACGAGGCCGAAACCTTAAAAAGACTAAAGGACTCTGGCGCTGTTATGTACCTGAACTCAGATTCATGACACACTTTTCCAGATTGTATTAAAATAAGACAATTTGTATCAATTTGTATTTCAATTTGGTCATCGGACCCAATTCATGTCTTAATGTGCCTTCTGAAGCAGAACTGAAGACATTTTGCTGGTACAATTAGTCACAATGATGACACAATGTCACGGATGTAGCTCTGCAGAACATTTTACCTCCCTGGCACCTTATATTCTGCAGAACTAAGGGATACAGAAATGAATCGAACTGCTTCTTAAATGGCTTTTTTTTATTTGTTAAGGGGAATAAGTTTTGATACCATGGCCCAGTGTTTTGCATAACTCTTGAAAGTTTGTAGATTTTGCCAGATTTAGGCCACAGCGTCTAAAGTTAACTTGTAGGGCACTATTCATGTGATGACCTAGTTGCCTGTTCATGATATTCTGGTTCTAGCAAACAAGTTACATGTGATTATGCTGGATCTTTAATAATCCAGTGTGTTGGCGTTGTTTGTGTGGTCATTTAATAGTATCAACTTTAACTGGCACATTTTAGGAATCAAGCTATTGAGATGTACAGCTTAGACGAGGGTGTACAGTGATTTCATGCATACAATATCAGCGAGTTGATACTATGAGAATCAGTGCAGATACTTCTTTATCGCTTCATGTACCACAGTTTGCGATTCCTTTTCAATCACCTGCAGTTTTTCATCTGATCAATCAGTTTGAAAGTAAAAAGTTGTTAGAATGATTGAGGTTTTTTAATATAATTTTAATAAAATGAAAAGTTTTTGATACACTATTTACTCAGTTTGCTGAATTACAGTGATTTTGTTTTTTAATGAAAGTGGAAATGCTGCTTGTATTTTTGCTCAGTCGTTAGAGTTTTAATTACATTTTTTGCTTTACTTTTTAATTTATTTAATCTTTTTTTTTTTTGTATTTTTGGCCTTTTCAGAAACAAATGGTACCACTGGATATTTTTATTGTACAAAATGAAATACATTTTTAATTAAAAGAATATTGAAATGAATTAGACTTTATTTATTATCCATACTTTCTGTCAATTAATTTTTTTCTATTTGAAAGTGACTCACATGTGAGATGTCACTACACTTGTTTTACTGGACCTGAGCGAAATTGCACCAGTGTCATTTGTTTTGTAGACAATATTACTGTGAACCACTAGATGGCAGAAACCTCTCTCCCTGCACATCATAAACTACATATTGTGTTCTGCTGCACTGCACATGGTGCAGTCATGCAGCAGCCCATTTGAAGGTGTAACTGGGGTAATGATAACACGTACTAGGAAACACGTGTACAGTCTGAACATTAGGAACACCAGAAAATTACAGAATACACTTTTCACTGCCCGTTCACATGACCCACTATTAGTAGTATCATTTGCAGGTACACTCATATGGTGACACAGCATCAGTTGTGACTGAAATCAGTGTGACAGTAGATGTTTGGTGTGTTTTAGGCATAGGGTGCTACACAGTTATATAGCAACAACAAGGACTACTGCTTCTACTACTACTACTAATGGAAACACATTACTTACTGTGCTACATTATTAGTGTTATGCAAATGTATTCAGGTATAATCTCAGGTGATATGTTCTTCAGTGCACTGTTGAGTCTTGAGTGCGTGTTTTTGCATTGTGATGTAGACCTTCTCCTCAAGGTCAGACTGTAAGCAACTCTGTACTGTAAGCACTGTGCTACCAGAGAATGAAATAGAATAGAGTAAACAGAATTTCTACATTGTCAATGAACCTGAGATGCAATTCTCAAAATGCAAGAAAATAAACAAATATTCAAGTTACCATAAATTACCAGAACTTAAGGTTTTATACTACCACAACTATTTGCACAACTATGAATTCACTAATATGTGCTAGACTGTTGTTAGCTCGGCTGTTGTTCCTTTTTATCCAAATGTGTGTCTTATGCCTACATATTGTGCTGCACTCCTGTTTGCAGAGTGATCAGCTTGTTCAAATCACAAGAATTATTAATTGTTCGTGCCAACCGATCTTCTTGCCTGATGGCGAACAAATCATTTTCTGCCCATTTCAGTCTTATCATTTCATTTCAGCTATGAGCCTCCTCATCCATTTTGTGTGGTGAAGCTATTGTGTGTTCCCTTTCACCCCATGCATTTAAACATGCTTTTCTTTTTTAAAGCAGCACAAGTTTTACATTTACCAATTGTCTGCCTGCTGCACTGTTTGTGTTACTAGTTGGGCTGTTGATAAGACACAGGGCTAGTGATGAGAACGATCCCTGTCACATCACACTTGATGGGCTGTGTTTACTTCCCGTAAACAACAGAACAGAGTTACATAATTGGAGTTGTGTGATTTTGTGGACCGTTTATACGACAATCGGAAGTCAGGTCAAACCTTTCAGGAGAATCTGCAGCACTGAGTCTATATCTATTTCAGCCTGCATAGCTCCTCTATAAATTAAACTCCTAACCCTGGAGCTGATTGCACTGTGGTGTAGTACTGTATGTATATTACGACCAAAATGAGCCCATACAGTACCTGCACTAAACAATAAGATTCATTTGTAATGCGTAGCTTTGCACATTTAGGCACCCCACTACACTGTGATCCAAGATGCATTCGTTTAGCAATTTCATAGGAAAAATATATGATCCGTGATGATTGCATTACCACTGTGTAAGTGCAGTCTAATGCAGGCAGGCGCTATGACAGTGGGATTGTTTTTACAGCACTGTATGTCTCATTACACCATCTGCTCTCTGCAAAGTGCGCCCAACTTGCCAGTGCAACATCATGCACTACATTACAGCAGTTGTTGTCTATTTAGAAGTCATAATCCTCTGATAGCACAGAATAAACTAGTGCATCTCATGCATGTTTTATTTTGTTTTATGACAGCCTTAAAAGAAAAATGCATTCCAGGTTATCTTGGCATCATAAAACTGTAGCGAAGTGTGGCATCAAGGATCAGGATCAGGAAGTGGAATAATTTAAGATGCCACGAGCCAAAAAGGCTATTGCTGGTGTCAGCTTTCTCCCTTGAGTCTGTGATGTCAGTGACACCTGAGGCCTGCCTTCTTGTCAGCATTGTTAACAAAAAATGAACATGTAAAATGTGTCTCTATGGCTCGAATGTGTACAGAGTCCGGTAGACAGCTTGTGCGGAAAGAGGCCGGAGAGGTACAGTGTGGAGCTGGCTACCTAGAGAGAGGGCATCTGGCTTGGCTTACTGATATCTCCCCCACAGCCTGGAGAACTGCTGTGAGTCAGGTGCTCATGTAAACCACAGCACTGTGGAGAATGAGTAGGAAATAAGAAGAGTGAGGCAGGAAACAAAGATAAGCAGCTTTTCTCTAGTGTGAGTTTTGCTTGTTCTGCTTTTTCTTCCTAAAGCCCCGTTTCCTGGCTCTCCTGTGGGCACGGCTGGGTGACGTTGGATTTTCATTATGATTTCCGTTTATTCCTCCCTACTGAGAGGCACTTGGCTGACAAAGCAGAGTGTAATGCACCGTTTCTTGAAAATGACAAGTGTCAACAACAGCAAGAGACTGAAAAAAAAGTAGAAACAGATTAATTTACAATACATTGTGCTAAGTGGATCCATGTATCTGCTGAATAGCTCAAAAGGTCAGCCAGCTCAGCTCATTTAAAGGCTAACACACCATCATAGTCTCCTCAAAGGCAGCCACAGAAACATTTTCTGTTAGCTCAGTAGTTGTTTTATGTCATTAAAATGATGCTATATCATGACTTTAGAAAAAAATGGGCTGCTAAGATATAAATTTAGATTAGGATCAAGGTTTTAAAAGGCAGTTATGAAAGTTTAAATAAAAGAGACAACACAAAGACATAAAATGACTGTTGCATAAACAGGAAAGAGGAGGTGTTTTGACGGTTTGACATTTGTTGGAGCAGTTTGTGTTTATTCCACAGAAAACTGCAAGTCAAGAGGTCGTTTCATGACACAGCATTTAATGCAATTTGAAGGGTTTAATAGAATGTTTCTTTTTTAACTTACGCCTTGAAGTGGAACAACAAGAAAGCAAATGTGCATCTACAGTTGAGATATTTGCCACTCAGATAATAATGTCCAAAGCTCTATCCGCATGGATAAATGTATTCAGAATGAAAGCTAGATTAAAACTGCAGACAGTTAATCAGTGTAATAAGTGTAATTTAATATGTAGTGAGTGGTGTGTGTTCAGTTGGCTGATCCACTGGACATTATTTTCATGTGAAAATCTGTCCTGAGTGGCATCAGCTCCTTTCAGCACTGATTGGCTCAGTTCCCAGTCTCACTCAACCCTCTGATTGGACAGTTGAATTTGGTATGAATAGTGAATCTCCATGTCCAAGAAAAAAACCATCACCATCTTCACTTTAAATATGCCATGGGACATGGTTGTATAAAAAGGAAATACAAATAAGTGGGTGTATTTCATTTTAACTATATGTAATGTAATAGTACTGGTGCACAGTCTGAGATAGGACAACGATTTATTAATGAATTATGTTACTTTGTTGAACACTGCAAACTCTTCACATGAACCCCCACTGATTTGTGCAGTGGTGTTAATTCAATTCAATTCAATTACATTTTATTTGTAGAGCGCTTTTTACAATTGACATTGTCACAAAGCAGCTTTACACAACCAAAGAACAGTACATGAACAGTGAATGTGTAAGAATCATAATAATCAGATTGTCCCTGATGAGCAAGCCGAGGGCGACAGTGGCAAGGAAAAACTCCCTGAGAAGGCAACAGGAAGAAACCTTGAGAGGAACCAGACTCAACAGGGAACCCATCCTCATATGGGTGATTACATGCTGTGTAGGCAGCAGGCAGTCCAGTATAACAGTTAATGTCTTTTAAGTTAATGTGGAGTCCAGTTAGTTATTGCAGGCAGACTTGTTCCATTCCTGGACTATCGAGCGTTGAGTCGAGACCTCCAAGAAACAGCTTCCGACGTCCGCCGAGGCCGGGACCGACATCATAGTAGCTTGTGACCAATCCAGTCTCCAAACGCATCCCAAAGGGCAAACGGTGGATCCAGGCGACGAGATCTCCAGCCAGAAGTTGGGCATCAGGACGAGTCAGACAGGTCCAGAGGGCAAAGGGTGGAATGACGTGTAGCTCGACAGAGAGACAGGAAGAGGGAAAAGAGAGAGGGAGAGGGAAAGAGAGAGAAGAGGAGAGATTGCAGTTAGTTGTATTCACAGTCAGATAAAGTTTGAGGTGAATGTATATTTAGTGTAGTGCAGCAGGGACTCCGGCAGGACTAATTATGACAGCCTAACTAAAAGGGTGGGTTCAGAAGGAAACACAGAGATGAGGGCTCACTGGGATGTAGAGCAACTGAACACTTCACCATCAACAAACCTGAGTGATCAGTGAGAGTTGGGAAGACAGCATCTAAACATACCAGTTCACCATAATGCTCTACGTCCATGAGTCCTTCCCAAATCTATTTACTCAAATGCTTGACTAAATAAATAGGTTTTTAGCCTAGACTTAAACACTGAGACTGTGTCTGAGTCCCGAACGCTATTTGGAAGGCTATTCCATAACTTTGGGGCTTTGTAAGAAAAAGCTCTGCCCCCAGCTGTAGTTTTTAGGATAGGAGGCACTGACAGGTAGCCAGCATCCTCTGATCGAAGTAGGCGTGGTGGATCATAAGACACTAGCAATTCCCTAAGATACTGTGGCGCAAGACCATTTAATGCTTTAAATGTCAAAAGTAGTATTTTAAAATCAATGCGAAATTTCACGGGGAGCCAATGAAGTGTAGATAAGATAGGCGTGATGTGCTCGTATCTTCTGGTTCTAGTGAGGATTGCATGCATTCTGAACTAACTGAAGCTTGTTTATGCACCTGGTTGAACAGCCAGACAGTAAGGCATTACAGTGGTCCAACCTAGAGGTGATGAAAGCATGGACTAATTTTTCTACATCATTTAGTGACAAAATATTCCTTATCTTGGCAATATTTCTGAGGTGAAAGAAAGCTGTCCTGGTGATATTATCTACATGAGCTTCAAATGAAAGATCACACCAAGGTCTTTTACTGTTGCACTAGATGTAACAGAAAGGCCATCTAGGGTTACGGTGTGATCTAACATCTTGCTTCTAGCTGCAGATGATCCTATAACTAGTACTTCTGTCTTATCAGGATTTAGCAGAAGGAAGTTAATTAGCATCCAGTCTCGTATATCCTTTACACATTGCTCAACTTTATTAAGCTGTTTGATCTCATCTGGTTTTGATGAAACATATAACTGTGTGTCGTCAGCATAACAATGAAAGTTAATACCATGTTAACACTGTAAGCATTGGCAGTTAAGCAAGGCTGTTGTCATGATGTGATGAGTCTGATTATAGTAGATTATATATATATGGAAACATAAAATATGCACAGATTTAGACTAGCTAACTAACATAGGTGACTAATCTGAGCCACAGCCATGGAAGAAAAAGACTGTAAGTCAGAAAATAGCAGCTGTTTCCTAACCAATCAAGAATCCCCTCTATAAATGCACTCCAGATGCAGTGAGAATTATAAGTCACAGGTTGCATGTTTTGTGTGCATGTGGATGCACCGATTGGTTCTGGCTCCATGTGCAGATCTCCTGGTTGTTTGCATCACTAAGCCATGTAAATCAGTTATGTTGCTCTGCACATGGAGTGTGACTTGACCATTCTGTCCCCGACCTGTTTTGCCAAAGAGGGAGGAGTTTTATCCTGGCACCACTCTGTCTGTCAGTCTGTTGGTACATCTGTCTGCTTGTCTGGGAGCACTGGATGTCTGGAGGCTGCAGTACATTTTGTTCCCCTATAACACAGGATTGAGTATTTTATTTAATGTCAGTGGAGAAGACAGACGACCTCATGTGCATGTGCATGACCTGAATGCTGCAGCAGGCACCTTCACACGATAGAGGCAGAGTGATGTTGGAGTGCAGGGAGATGTGTGTGTATGTATGTGTGTGGGATGGGGATGCTGGGTAGATCAATGCTGCACAGAACTAAAGACAGTTATTTCTCTGTCTTTAGTTCTGTCTAGTCTACTCCTGGCATATTCCCTTGGCAGAATAAGCCGTTCAATGCTAAATCCCTTGATAAATGAATATATATGCAATTGTTTGTAATAACAGTGTTGATACTGTAAGTTTTAAGTTTGTCAAATGTGCTTTGGGTAGGGCTGAAACGACAATAAAAAAACACGAGCAGACAAAATGTAAACAGAAAATTCCACGGTCTACTATAAAGTAAAGTAAAGTCAAGACAGTTGTGATGAGTAGAGCTCACAGGATGAGCAGCACTTTAGGCTGAAAATGTAAAAGTATGTTGTTTGTGTATATTTAATTGATACTCTATGCTCCTAATGAACATAAAAAACAGAGTGGGAAGTGGTGCAATACACAGTGATGACATAAATAATGACATAAATATTGATTGTGATGATGGTCTAAAGTTGAATGTGAGGATGTGATCATGCAATAGCAGTCATTATTTCCTGATGTAGTTTTAGTTACACCCCCCTCTTGGACTTACTGAAGGGGGAGGAGTTGTAAAGTTTAATGGCCACTGGGAGAAAGGATCTCCTGATCTCAGTGTCCAGCTGAACGTGCTCCTTTGTCCAGCCAGTGCACTGTTGGTGGGATTGTCCAGAAGTAGAAGGAGATCTCTGGGAGAACAGGGTCAGCCCTCCAGATTAATTTGTTCACACTGTTAGTTTCTACCATCTTCATGTGGCTGCCCCAGCAGACCACAGCATAGAAGATGACACTGGCCACCACAGACTGTACAACGTGTGCAGCATGGTGCTGCAGACAACCTGCAGTAGACTCCAAGGTTACAGCCCCCACGTCCTCACCCAGGATAGATAGATGAGTGATGGCACGTATTGTATTCATCTTCATTTACTAGAGCTGCAATGAAAGTATATGGTGAAAAAGATTCTACTCGGGAAATGGGAGTAAGGTGTATGTGAGTTAAAAGCTGCTAAAATTAAATTGATGCTTCATGCACATGACTGATGCTAGAAGACAGCAGGGCACAACAGAGGCAGTCTCTTGTGTTTCTTACTTCTTTTTGGCACACTAAGAGTATTTGTTCTTCCATCCGATACCTGCTGACACATGGGAGCACTTCACTCATCAGGTCGTGTTTACAGTAAATCAAGACACAGGATTGAAGAAGAGTGAAGGCGGGATCTGTCATGTGGCACTGGATCTAACTGTTATTGCAATATACAGATAAATAAAAGTCAGCATCTCTGCCAGTATTTTAAGTAGCAGGCAAAGTTTTGTTTCTCTCTAAAATGGACTTAGAGCTGCTATGTATAATTGCACAGCATATTGCACCCTTATGGAAAAAATGCTTTTATGCTTTTTGGCTTGTAATGTGGGCTTACATAATAATGTGTTGCCACTTTTTCAATAACCAGTAGACGTTTTTGGAGTAAGCTGAAGCCTTTTGTACCTGTCAACCACCTCTCGATGTGGTAATGCCCACCCACATTATCAGGAGGTCAACTCTCTCTTTCTCCCTACTCTCTGTCTGCTTCTAATACAGGGGCTTGAACAATGACCATACAACACAATGTAAAAATACTACCTCAAGTGGACTGTTTCGTAACACCTAAAATTACTTTTTTCCTGTCTAAATCATATTCATAAATACTTGGAGTGGGGCAAAAGAGCTCATTTTCTGAATCCACTCATCACCACTATCACAGTAATAAGAATGTTTGTTTTGTTTTGAACAGTTTTTAGGATATTTGAATGCTAATGTGAAATGGACACAGGCTCTTCACACGCTAGATGAAATCACATAAAAAAGCAGTGAATTATGAGTTCATACAGAGTACATGCCTTAGAAAGATTTGAAATTCATATATGCTGTATTGATTTTTTGACTGTTTGCTTTTATTGCTGTAATAACACCCACTGTCTCTGTATATTAATTTTCTGAATTCCTGTTTCGGTTTGCCACATACTCAGAGAACAAGCCTCACACTGTACTGTACTGTACTGTACAGTAAGCCTAGTTTCTGCCAACTTGATTCACAACTTCTTTTCCCTGAGCCCTTAAATGACAGTGATGGATTATGCTGTCACTAGAAGCAGTGGAGCTCATCTACCGGCCCTATTTGCTGATTTCTGTGAACTTAACCCCTTTTTAGCCTGATCCCTTTAATAGGCACAAGTAGTTGTGAAGAAACCATTTCACTGTCTCACTGACTATGAAATAGATTTTATACAGTATATTTCTGCTACATGATTAGTCAGGAATCAAAGGGAATGTAACAGGAACCTTGTTGGATTAAATGATTAACTATGAGTCTGGGTCCAGGGGCTTACATCAGTGCTCAGCACACTAAGGCCTATACACACACACATAAACAAACACACACTCTTAGCTCAGACAAATCATCCAATCTCCTCTAAATGCCTTATTTTATCTTCCTGCTGATTATTAAAGGAGACCATATCTGACACTTCTGAATTAATTTCATCCAGTTTGACAGGTAGGAAAAGTGCTACAGTAAGCAGATGAGGTACAAGACCTTGATCAGCTGGTCCTATGCTACTGCATGCTTTTGGCAATGTAGAAGACTTTGGTGAGGAATTGTCAGGGCTCGTGTTTTTATATGAACTCGTGAGAGAGAGACTGAGATAAGAAAGCTGAGGAAATCTATATGCCTTCTTATCTCAAGGCACCACATTGAATAAAACCATAACCCAGGATTTCTTTGCATGTCAGTGAATTTTACTACATTGGTAGGATCTAAAAGATCTCTAAGGTAACGCAATGTGTAGTGCAGCATGCAACATGATCAGAAGCAAGGAAACAGTAAATAGTGTCAGGGGTGTCTGCAGAACTGTTTCTGTTTCTGTGTTATTCTGGATTATAATGCAAGGGTGAGTTTTTATTTATTTTTATACATTTTTATAGGATAGAATAGAGAAAAGCCTACAATACATCAAGTCAGGTAAGTGGATACTTATCTGCAGCTTCATGCACACAGGCAGCAGAGAGTTCCAAGTCCACGCTCTAATTGTGGGTGAGTGAGATGTTTTCCACTGAGTGCCTATCGTTTTCCAGCCAACAGGATTCTTTTCCGACATTTCAAAGTATCTAGCAATGACAAGTAATTTAAATTTTAGAAAAGGTAAAATTGTGGGAACAGAGGCAGTTGGCAGAGTTGTTACAGTCCAGAATCGACTTTATTCTGAAAGTTAGACACTAGTAATCATTCCCACATCATGTGAACGAAAGTGCCATGAACTTGGATTGGGCATAATGTACACAGGGGATCATTAAAATGCAATATTCAACTTTCTTTAGTGCTACCATGACACTTGAAATCAGCCCATTGTTTTCTGTCTAGCCCTCCCTGATCCAGCTCAAACCACCATGGCCTACACGACACTCCAGAAAATTGTTATGATATTGTTATGATAACAAATTAAAATACTGCAAAATGTACTAATTAAATAGAAACTCTTGCTATTTTCCATTTGAAAACTTTTAGAAGCACCTATCTCCACACAACTTCTAGGCTATTTGGTGAAAAAATTCTTAAAAATGTTACTGTAGCTCTGGCTTTAAGTTTACTCATAAGGTGCAGTTTTGCTGTGTTAAACCGGTTCTGTAAAGGTCACTGAAATCAATCTGCAGATTATGAGAGGCCACTTTAACATTTTCCTCATTGGCATTCCAGTGAAATAGAGGCAGTCTGTTTTTATATGTAATCGGGTAGGAGAGATTCAAATAAGGCTTCAAGAGGGGGTGTGTAGGTAAAGGGTCATGCCATAGGATGCCATGAGCTTTTGAAGCTTACCTAACATGTAAATAAAAGGAATAGGATATTGTATAGAAAGAGGAACATAGACCATTGTCATAACAGATATGACTCAATGAGTGAATGTTATTCTTGTTCCTTACTAATGAGAAACATGTCTACCTCTTATGGCTATGGAATAATGGAGAGCACGAGAGCCATTTGCAAGATATGTCATACTGCAATTCTCTTAAGTGCTACATTGGATGATATGAGAAATCATGGGTCCAGACCAAACAGCGAAGAGTTAAAGTCCACAAATAACCTGTAAAATTAAGTACAGAGAGCTTCCTATCCAAACAGTTCCTCTGAGTAGTAAATACTTTTAGGTGACATGGCTTTTTATTCCAAATAAATGTGGAGATTGGAGTTTTCCCAATAGCTAAGGGGATCATCCTATTATTATCTACTTCCCAGTATGATTGAATATACCAACTACCTATGTCTGACATCATGATTCAGGGAAGTAAACATATTAATGCCTGTATAAGACAAACAGTAAACTATAGGTATCTCAAAGGGGTCATGTGTCATGGTTATATCTAAAGAGGTCAGAATTTACCTCCTTTGTCCTTAGTTCCTGACACAAATAATGGGAAATGATTTTGATGAGCTGCAAAGTTTCAACGACTTACTGACTTAATGTAGTTTAAACCCTGGCAACTCCCCACCTTGAGTTAGAACTAAAGAAGCCCTTTTGCTCAGAGGATGATAGGTAAAAAAACGTCACTCCACTTACCATTAATAGTTCTTCCACCTAAAGACAAAAAACTTTATTTATTATTTTTATTTGACATTGGATATTTACAATATTTTCAAATACTATGTTTAGCACATACCACTATCACAAGAAGGCTCAACAAGAAGTCCTTCCAGCACCAGCAGCAACAACCAGGTACAAGCAGCACTGGCATCCTCAGCACTGGTTACTATTAACAATGGTAAAAAATTGTTAATATAATTATTACAACAGACAAATGGTTAAACAAAGTGAAAAATGAAATAATACGTCGATTTGCCACGGAGACTAATGTAGTGTCAAATAGAAAAAATCTACTCAGTATATTTATTGTATTAATCTTTTATGTTTATCATTTATTAACGCATGAACTTAATATGCTACATAACATAATTCCAAGGAAATTAACTAAATATAAACTCAAAACTAAATTATTCAGTGCAAGAGGGTTAGCAACATACAAATCAGTTGTGTGGCAGCAGGTGTGGTCGTAACAATCTTGCTTTGCAGTAGCCCCCAATGTGGGTCATTCATTACTGTTTATCTAAGGTGAGCAGTGACAGTCCAGGGCAGTCCTGTAAATACAGTACCAAGCTGCTGTAGTATTATCCCAGGGGTTGTTTTCTCAGTAAGATTCTTGTTCTCTTCTTTTGAGTGTGTGCACACGTGTGTGTGTGTATTGGTCTCAGAGGACTGGGTTAACCCAGGGGTACAGAGGCAGGGTGGAGCAGCTGGAGATCCACTCTCCCCTGGTTCCTGTCCCAATTAATTATCACCGATGTATACGTATGCATGCACGTACACACAGGCATGCGCACACATTTTTGTGCACACACAAAATTCCTCAACCTTTTTTCAACTTCAGGACTGAAAACAGCACATTACAAAAAATAAAAAATAAACAGTTGGTTTGATTCTCTGAACACCGGGTGAGTGGGGTTATCAAGCCATTTATAGTTCCAGGTTTTTTGAACAGTGATTTGAAAAAGCTGGATTGAAAGGCTGTAGCTACAGTATATACTTTGCTGTCATTATATCTTATCTCATATATATTATATCTTAACATATCTGAAACATCCATTTTAAATACGTATTTACTCACGCGTAAGCCAGAGTCACTTTAGCTGGTTTAAAATGTGACCTGAAGGCTTAACAAATTCAAAGAAAAGATTATACATATTTATCACATTAGAATAATTTTTTAGAAAATTGATCGGTCCCAAGGCAAAACTAGGGCTGGCTGACGCTATGTGAGCCAGGCACACAGTTCCTGTGGGGGATGGGATGGCAGCTTATACCCTCAAGCTAAAAAAAATAATAATTTGTCCCCCACTACGAACCAAACTGCATTCAAACAAGGAGAAGAAATTAGATACCCAGTCTGCAATTATCTGTTCAAATTCAAACGTACACAAACGTGCTAATTCTTAGTGTCACCTCATGAGAATAGAGATGCTAAAATTGCTTGCAGACAAATCTCTAAGCAACTCTTTTAAAAATAATATCACTGTAACATGGATGCATCAAACTGATTATCAATTCAAAAATACAGCAGAATCTTTTCCACACTTTATTAATTTTTTTCCATGAAGGTGGAGGGACAGTCATTAGTAATAGTAACCAACTATCCGTCCTAGACTGACTCATTAAAGGAGCATCACTTCAACCATGTTGGCAGATACTTTCTGCATTAAGTATGTACTGTCCTTTTTCCCTGCCATTGATTTCGTTCTGTATCCTCTTGCTTTTTCTCTTGGCAGCCGCCGCAGGAGCCTGACAGTCTGTGTTATAGCAGTGTCCTTAGTTTTTCACAGTATTCAAGGCAACCCTGCCAGAGTCAGTGCTGTAAAAATAGATACACTGTACAGACAAGTGCAGATCAGTGAGGTATTTTCCTAGACACTTTACCTGACAGTAAGAAATCAAGGCAAAAATGCATTTGGAGTTTACATTTGCTACAATAAATATTGCAGATGATTTTTTTTTTTAATCTATGTAGCATGAACATCTTTTCAGCTATAACTTTACATGTAATATTAATCTAGTCTCATGTATAATATTAATTTTAATAGCAATTAGAATTATATTATTCTACGTATAATATTTTTTCTATTTCATATAGGCACAGTGTACATTCCTTGGCATTGTGGTACAATTTTAGACTTTCATATTTCTTCATGGGTCCAATAAGCTACCATCTGTCTCATTTGATTGACTGCAACTGGAAGAAAGAACTGCAGAAGCAGAGAGGCAGACTGAATGTAATAGGAAATGCTAGAATTGAGAGCTGGGTGAAAATCGGGGAAATAAATTCAGACCATCAACTGATGATGTGTGTGATGAGGATGGTGTGTAAGGTGAAATCAGGGTTATTAGGGTTGTTCCCTGCAGTGATGCAGGGCCAAAGTACCCCTTAACCTCAGCTCAACTCACTATATCAAAACACCGGCTAATCAAACCTCAGCCGCAGGGGCATATTATGTTCTCATAGCCCTACATCAAAGGACTGCTGTCAGCTGTAGCTGGTTTCTCTATTAATTATACAGTAGAAATGGGAGAGCTACTATTAGGAAAATAGACATTAGACTGTCATATTCTTTGGCCAGTTGACTTTGTTAAGAGAAATGCTGGTGTCAAAAGAATCACTGAATTTAAAATGTGAATGAGTTCTTGGACTCCAGTCCAGATAATAATAGTGTCATGGGTAATTAGCCTTCTCTACAATTCAGTACAATTATCCAGCTTCTTACTAGGGACACACCAGGTATTGTTCAGTTGTTTATTATCTTTGGAACCAATTACATATTATTATTATTAAAACGTGGCACACTTACTCAGACACAGTTGTCAGGCTGCATAGATGAGTCAGTGTGATACACAGTAACTCTGAACTATAGTATTGGAGTGCCAGTGTAATGGTGTGCACAGTTAACGGCACAAGACTAACTATAGCTGACAGTAGACACTTTATACACTTCCACTTTCTGTCTCTCCGTCCCGCCTGTCTCCTGTATAGCACACTTTTCCTTGTGTACAGAAAAAATACATTTACTCATTTTTAAATTTACTTTTGCGATGATTTTTGTTTTTATAGCAAGAAGCAGTCAAAGATACAGTAAAGAACTGAAACTCATCTTCTTCGCAAAGCAAGCGCTTTAGCCTGAGGCAGGGTATTCAGTGCCAGTTCTTCACTTGGTCAGGTTGAGACCTCAACTTGCACTCATATTGATGAGCTAGCCATCTTGACGTGAAATCTAGGTTTATTGTACATACTGTACCATAACAGACAGTGACAATTCAGGGGCCTGATGCAGACAATCTGAAGTAAAATAGAACTAGAACATTTTAAAAGTGTCTAACATGTTTATGCCATATTGCTGTTTCTTACTGTAGAAAGTAAGAACTTGAGGGCATTGATTTTCCACAGTACTCCTGAGCCCATGTACCTACAGTTATCACAACAACATGAAGGTTTCTCATGCAATGCTGCCTGAGGGCTCAAGGGTCATGCACATTCAGCAATGGATTTCTGCCCTTGGCATCTACGAGCTTCCCTAGACATTTCCCTAGAAGAGTTCCTCAGTCTTTTTACAGTATTTTGTACTGTAGATGGTTAAAGACCTAAATACTTTGCAGTCTTGAGTTGAGAAACATTCTTTTTGACAGTTTTGTCATGAAATTTGGCTTAAAGTGGTGAGCTCTGACCCGCCTTTGCCTCTGGTGGATGCAATTAGGTGATCATGGAAATTGTGATTGTATCCCACCAGTTGGAAACTGGAAATGTTTTTACTTTACTCCATAAAAACACTTGACTACATTGGCACTAGCCTACTGCTGACACAGTGTTATAAACTCTTTAAAGTATTTATTCTTATGTTAGTGTGAAATAAAAAACAAATCATTTCAGCAGAATAGCTTCTACTGCCATATATAGATCGTTTTGTCCATGGAGTCACATTTTAAACATGGTATAATATTTGCAGTAAAGACATCAAAAATGTAAATGAATTGGATTAGAAATGATATTTCACAGATCACACTGGTGGTATAAGTAGGTATGAATTTCAACCATTTATAGTTGGCACACTGAGTGAAGCAGACTGTACTCATGGCGGGTATTACCTTTTTAACTGACAGGGAGCTGAAAATGGTATGTGATGTCTCTGTCTGTGCCAGCAGAAAAAGTGTCTGGTCTCTCATCGGCTCGAACTGGATTTACTTGGATACAGCATAAAACAACTAATCAAAACTGAAGAACAGAAGAACAATCTTTCTGTTGTTCGGTCAGGGTACTTCATAGTTCATTCATTACATTCGGTACCAGCTTTATGTTTGGACCAACATTAAACAAAGTGAACACACAGTAATGTAATTAGTGAAATAAAGAAATAAAAGTCATGATTTGCATTTAGTAATCTTTGGCCTTTGCCAAGTAATCTTTTATAAAGTATTTTCCTGATGCTTCTGTCACACTACAGATGGCTGAAACCCATTCACCCGTAACACCTACCCAGTGGGGATATGTGCAGATTAAGAATGACATTAACAAGAGCCATCAAGGTATTTGTCAGATGGAGTCTTAGTGTTTTGCAAACTCAAAATCATGTCACACCATTTTTGCTTTGTCATTCTGAATGTTCGCCTAACACAGAGGCTGAAGCAGTTAAATGGCCACAAGATGCAAGACATATGATATGAGCCCTTTGCCCTTTATGAAGAAATGAAATGGTTCAATAAGTCTTAAGGGAAAAAGGAGTGTCTCCATTACTAGTTACAGCTTGTCCCATTGGAGTTCAGCCATGTAATGATTGAGAATACCCAGAATACAAGGAACCGTCCAATCTTAATTAAAGACCTTTTACAGCTGAGCCCTCACATAGAAACCTGCACAGGCTCTTAAATGCAGGCAGCCAGCCATGTGCAGACACACACACACACACACACACGAATAAAATGTAAAAATTCTACAAATGCATATTATGTCACAATTATGATATTGTTTTAACTATTGCTATTAAGGCAATTGGCAAGTTTCCAAACATGTGAAAGACTAAAAACATATCATCTTTACAAAAAACATTACATCACTACAAGCTCATTGTCTTTACCCGATTTGGTCCATGATTACCCGATTTACCCGATACTGATGGCAAGGAGGTGCATTTTTCTAAAATGTCAAAAATATTTTTTGGATCTGTTTTAATGTAATCAAAAAGCTGATTTTACAGCTCATCACCGTTTTAGCAGCAATCTAATAAATCGTGCACCAGTAGAACTGAAGGATTCACAAAACATTATTCATCATCTCCTGAGAGCCATCATAAGATTGCTATCATGAGTTTTTGCTTGATTAGGTAGTGTAGAGTGTGGACACAGGAGATATGACGAATGGGCCTTCATTATGCCACAAATGTGAAAACTTGGACCTGCATTACTTAATGTGCCAAGATACTGTATGGCTCAAACTGCAGAGCCACCAGGAAATTACCCCTGACGATTTTTAAGGACATTTTAGCATAAATTTTTATCTATCTTTCTTTTTCTTTATCTACTTAATATTCAGCATTGCAAATTGCACTGTGCCACCATTTGAAAATCTGATGAAAACAAACAAACATCCATAACCACAAAAATCTCAGTGTACTACAATTTGATGGTTAAAAAGGCAACATTAATATTTCATTGTATTATATATAATGGCAGAATGTGTAGCTAGGAAACAAATTTAGAATCACATGTAAAAATCAATAGCCAGACACGGAACTATGTAGAATAGACAACCATTATCAGTTGCATTTAAACTGCATGTTCACTTTTCAGCATCACATGGGAAAAATAAGAAACCATCATGCTCGGAAAATATAAGAGAAACACCACATATGATTTTCCCAAATGCTGAATGATCTTTAAATCTGTTTCAGACAGTTCCTGGGTAGGTAGTAGCTGACATTCTCAGTCAGATTAAAGGAGCTGCAAAGAAGGAAGTCCTCCTTCTGCTCCACGATCAGTCAACAGTGTATTTAAACAAATCCTGAAAAGGCAAGTGAACTCATTAATGTGTGTTAACGCCTGCTAGAACTTTCTCCTGAGGAAGATGGAAAGAGTAGTAGTAGAGATTAGCCCCATTCTTTGCCAGACCCCGTGCTCCAATTAACCATCCCCACCACCAAGAGAGCGGTGCAATCCACACATCTTTGGTGAAGGCAATTAAAAGATTCATTGCAACAACCTCATCCACTCAACAGGTTTGACATGCAGATGCTGCCTGGAGGTTGGTCACATTTAGCAGCATTGTATTCAACTCCAGATTACAGGCCAGAGTAACTACTGAGTCCAACTGTTAGTGGCTCATCAGTGGGGCAAGATGAAACCACATTCAGTAATGAGCCCTCCTGGGAGGGCCTGATTAGGGAATGTCAAATTGTAAATCGGAAAATGGCAAGAGTCAATTCCCTGCTTTGTGCTTTATGCTAGCTTCCAAGTTACCATATTTAGAAAAAACACCTATGGGGCCAGACTTACAGACAGACCCTAAGCAAATGGTTTTACCATGTGTTTGCTGTGCAGGGCTGGACATTACTGTTGACCACCTATGCAGGAGTAATGCAAGTTCCTACTTTTTTTTTTCAGGACATTAGAGGCTCATTAAGCTCACTGGCCAACAAATTCCACATTGAATCATTCGTCCACAGTGTGTTTAGTGTTTCCTTCTTTTTCTGACACTACATTATTTGACAAAGAAATAAAAAGTTACAGTAGAATCTTTGTATTAAATTGGAGGTGTAGCAGTCTAACAATGGGTTTACTTCAGGTGATGTTCACGGTTAAATTGGTTAAATGCCGAGAAGTGGTGGTGACAGATGTGTATGTGATGTGTGTCATTGTGAAATTACCTAACCCAAACTTGCTCATCTTTCTAGTTATGCTAGAAATGGAAAACAGATCAAAAAATGGCCAGATGCCTTAGCCCGCTCAGTTGAGGTCATTGAACACTCCAGAGGTCAAAAGAGACTCTAGATCAGTCTTATGCTGGTTTCAAAGGACAGCACAGAGCTCTGCCAAAATGCAAAGCTTTTGCACATCTCTCTAATTACAGGTCATGACTAATTAACTAACTATTTATTACTCAATTTACTCTATTCTATTCTATTCTATTCTATTCTATTCAACTATCCATCCACCTGGCAGGTAACACAAAACATATTTCCCCTTCTGTTCATATAATTAATTCTGGATTTTTAATAGTTTATTCTTCCCAAGATTTTCTTTCTCAGACCAATCCAGATACTTACCGAGAATCAATGTCAGAGATTTAAAAGCTTACTACTGAAAATAACTTCCATTGATTTTAAGAACACTGTGTGGCTCTTTTAATTAGAGACAGCGAATGGCCCTTGTTTTATTCTTTTACCTAACATCCCAATGATGAAACAAGAAAACCCCTGTGCTGTGACGAAACTTGTTGAGGGCGAATGAGCAGTGAGACTTTACATTTGTATAACACAAGAGGATTAGGAATTAGCATAAAAGGTATGTGAGTATGAGCATGACTCATCAGTACAGTCAGCACAGTCCTGACAAGGGACAAGCGTCTTACCGCCATGCAAGTGAGCACAGTGATGGCAGAGTTTTCTTTCTCTTGGGACACATTAAGACATCTAATTGAGATGCAGAGCAGAAACTAATAAGTGTGAGAGTTCCCCTTACCCCTTTCACCCATATACATGTGACCCAACCTAATGTTATCCAACTTCATAAGCATATTAACAATGGAATCACAGTATAGTGCATAGAAGCCAAGAAAGAGGGATTTGGGGTAAAGATTATAGACTTGGCAAAGCATGTGTTGGAGGCTGTCAGATATGCCTTCCAGAAGCGAGGTGCTCATTAGCATACTTCATTTGTCTAAATATAGTCCTAATCCAATGCTGAAGGCCAAACAAACAAATCGCAGAGTGCATGTATTTGTGGGGAGGTGTGTACTGATTCATGAAATATTTCATTGTGACAACAATGTTCACAATCTAAATAAAACACATCAAAATGTCTACCTCTGGTGCTTGACATCCAGTTTATGACCCTTTTGGAAGCATTTACTATGCTGCTTGTGACAGAGCACACTGCAAATGACTGCAGGCTGCAGTGATGCCAGGGGAATCTGTTAAAAGGTCACAGGCAAAACAAGTAGCTTGGCTGGAGGGAGGACATGCAGTGACAAGGATGCACGTGTTGAAGATGCATAAAGCTTCTAGCACTTCAAGAGTATTTGAGTCTCATTGGCTTAGTTTGCATAAAGTAAGCAAGCTGTAGGGAGCGTCTCCCCCAGTGGTGCACTCTTAACTGGCCTAGTGTGAATACATATAACACAGTGTATGTGTGGTTGTAAATGCATATGATATGACTCATTAAGGATCGCTGCATTATGTACATAGAGTTACAGTGGCAATCCGATGGACTGATCTTAGTCAAGAGTATTAAAAAATATAATGTGTATAAAATAATAACAACAAAAGTCTGTGAACCCCTGGAATTAATTACTGGTTGAGCCTCCCTTGGCAACAATAACCTCAACCAGGCTCTTCCTGTAGCTGTGAATCAGACGTGCACATCCTTCAGGAGGAATTTTAGCCCATTCTTCCTGCAGAACTCATGTGTGGCTCTGTTCAAGTTGTTTCATAGCATCTCTATCAGGTTGGGGCTCTGACTTCATTACAAAAGGAGGATTTTGTTTTTCTGAAGCCATTTCTGTTGTGTGTTTTTGATCATTCTCCTGTTGCATCACCCAACTTCTACAGACCTTGAGCTTACAGTATGTACAGACATTCTCACAATATCCTGAAGAATTTTTGATACACCTGGGAATTCATCTTGCTCCCAATCACTGTAACCTGGACAGGCACTGCTGCAGCAAAGCAGACCCAAATCACGATGTTTCCTCCACCATACTTTATGATTGGGATTATGTTTTTATGATGATATGCAGTGCCCTTTTTATGCCAGATGCAGTGTGGTGTGTTCTCTCCAAATAGTTTCATCAGTCAGCTTTATGTAAATCAACAATTCTTGATCATAGATCCTCTGAAAGCTCCTTTTGGCAAGACATGGCTCACATAAGCTCATTCTTCTTGAGCGGAGCAAACTCAAAAAGTTTGAGGAAAGTGAAAAGAACAGCAGGCAACATAAAAATGACAACAACAACAAGCAGCAAAAACACTATGCAGGTTGGAAGGGCAAGTAACTGCACTCTGGAAATACACAGCTCCAAGGCCGAGGATACTTGCAGAAAAGTACAGAGAGAGGGAGACAGAGAGGAGGAAGCACAACTACGGGAGAGAGAAGACACAAAGTTAATGACATACAATGGTAGCGTTTGAATGGATAGAGGAGAGGAGAGAGGAGGTGAAGATCAGATCATATTTTATGACAAATTGATGCAGAAAACCATGACATTCATAAAGGTTCACATGCTTTTTCTTGCCACTGTATAAAACAAAACACAGATACATGAAAATGCCAGGACCCAAAAGAGACAACATCTCTGAGAAGAATAATTCAAACACAAAGTAGTTCAGTTAAATCTATAAATATTTGATAGTTCTCTCGAAACCCAAACAGCCCACAGAAGTTGAAGTGAGGGAGGAATCGTATTGTACAAGTAATGTGATTTGGTGGGATGAGTAATAACTGAGCAAGTATTTGACTGTTGGTATTCTCACTCTGTCAGTTGGTAGGATGCTGTATTTTCTAACACAGCATTACAGAGGTGCTATTTTGGAGCATGAGGAGAAAATAAAATTTTTTCCACGGTTTTGCTTATTGATGTTGAGCTATTTCAGTGCACGACAAAGACAAAGAACATTGTGCTGTGATGTTGATCTGTGGCCTAATTGTAACAGGCTTTCTGACACTTCAAATTCTTATTTTTTAATGATGTGGGTCCAGGTTTTGCAATATTGTATTGCAAAAGTAGATTTGTCCGGACATAGGTTAGTCATCTATAGGTAGGTGAAAACTGGACAGTGATCTTTCTGCGCTAGTATTGTTTTGGTGCGTAGGAGGGAGAGGAGTCATGAGGGTTACCTACTCAGTGAGCTAGAGAGATAGATAGAAAATGAGAGGGAGACTAAAATGAAAACATAACTTATACTATGTCTCAAACAGTGTTAGTTTCTAATCTTAGCAAATCAATAATCCCTTAATACATCCAAAGGCATTTTTGTGCTCTTGTTATTTGTTTTTCATTCTCTACATTTATAAGGTTGTATATTTTACTAAATATAGTCCTATAAACCTTATCGTCTGCATGCAAACCAGGTCTTAAAGAGTCTTAAAACACTTTTTGACTAACAAAACCAACCAGTGCCTTTAGTTGTAACTATTGTGTTGTGCTGTGTTGTATTATTGATTTATCTCTATCATTGATGTGGGATCTCTCACATCTCACAAACGTTTCTACTTTCTCCTACAAATTCAAATATTCTCAAGCGAGCTTAAATCTGAGTCCTAAAGCATCGCTTCCAGACAGAATGTCCTTCCACTTACAGTGAAATAATCGGGTAAGAGACAGTGAAAATATCTTATATGATAATTAGCTGTGAAATATTCAAGACCATAGTGTTAAAATGGTGCTGTGACAAAAAGGTCACTTGTTTAAGTGACTTGTCTACTTTTACAAAAAAGAGTAAAATAATTTTTAGAAGTTTTTAGCAAATAATAAATTAAACATATAAATCGCCACTTTGTGAAATAGCTGAATTACAATGCTTAAAAAAAACTAAGGATGAGAAATTTATCTAGCCAATTATCATCTGAATGTTTGCCCTGTTCTCACTAAAAACTCCACCAGAAACTTAATCGCTCGCCTTTTACGCAGACGTCAACAACCAGGGTTTGATGCATTGCTTTTGTGCTGTGCCATGATGTTGAGTCACTAAGTTTGTAAAATGGTGGTCGATTACAAACTCCTGTCTCCACCTCATGCATAAACTCTAAATTCAGCTCATGTTTCACTGCAGTATTCATGTAGAATAATGTCTGACTGTAATGCTAAAAGGTCAGTGGTAATTAATCCAGCCCTGTATGCTCTGTTGGCTTGTACAGTATTAAATGAGGCCTGGGGTGACAGAATTGGCCCACGGAGCACTAAAAAAATAATCACAGCTCCAGAAGTTTGTGACATTAAGTCAAGCAAAAACATTTAATTCATCTTACTTGAGTTAGTTCATTCCCTTCTTTTTTGTTTTTTTTTACCTGAGAGAGCAAGTACGCTGATTTACCTTCCTGGCGAATGTAACACACTAAATAATTAAAGTGGTATCAATCATTCAATCTCTCAGCAAAACAAACAAACAAATACCGTAAGCATATATCTGAGAATCCTGACTAGGCAGGGTGTATTCTTCAATATTCTTGTGATCTCAGTTGCCTAGCCCCTGCTTCTCAGCAAAGTGAGCCGGGTCTATCTGAAGCCATGTCCTTCTCGCTCTGCAGCCATAGAAATCTTCATCAAAGGCCGCCATCATCCACACATCAAAGAGCAGACCTGACTTTCTGTGCATCTGTCTGTTCAATCCAATCTCGGGAGATCCTTTATCAGTCTGTTTTCACACACAAACCAACACAGATGCCCGGCAGTGCTGGTGGCTTTCTCATTTTATTCTTGAAGAGACTGTCTGTGACATGCTGCCATGACAGGAAAGTCTAAGGAGTGCAGTGTATGCTGTTTTCAAAATTATTATTAATGTCAACAAATCCCATTAAAAGAACATAACATAACTTGAATTTATCCTACTAACAAGTAGGCCAATCATGTCCATATCTGGAACAAATGCTATGTTATGCGCCTGTGCCATAGTTTTCCATTGTTGTCCAGGAACTACAGTATTGCCCTGAGTGATATGTTTCTTCATTACAATAAATGTGGGCTCTCTTTATTTAGAAGCAGCTTCACAGATAAGTAACAGCAATAACTTTCACTGTCTTTGGAAAATAGTCCCTGTAAGTCCACAGGTGACTGCGCATGCTCAGGAATATTTTTTCATGTAAATGTGAACAGTCTCCATACCAGATATCATAGCACAACAAGCTAGCGTAGTAATATAAACAGAACCATGTTTTCAGGCATGTGCAGTGACCCTGCACAAAGTGCTTTTAGACACTGTGAAAGTGATTGCCATTATTAGTAAGTAGCGCTGTTTATACATAAACTAATGTGCTCACATTTTCCATAATGGAGCCACCAAGTGCGATAGTGTCGCTCACTGATGGGTTTTCAGTTGACAATAGAGCACTCGGGGACAGGAGAATAAGATAAACGCTTAGGATGTAACATAACGCCTTGAATGTATACAACAGGTCAACTTATTAGTAGGATACTATTTGGGAAATAGTTTAATCAGGTTTTGGATACATACACAGTACTTGAGTGGAAGAATACATTAGTTGTTGAGTTGTTAAAATCATCACTATGTCCTGATTTTCTCCCTCTGGTGCCTACACCGAGAAATGGTACAAGTAATGTACTGCATAATCAAATGAATAAAAGTCACACGATAGGACTTCATCCTAAGAACTGCATTATATTTTATTTACAGAGGTGGACATGCGAAACTGTCTAACCTAACTGCACAGCACATAAAAAAACAGGATGACAAAGAAAAAATCCATGAACATACAAATCGATAGGGTCAGAATTAGACTCTACTGTCTCACACTGACTGGTCTTAATGCAGTCAATCCTCAGTCAAATGACTTGACTTGATCGCTCACTTAAGATCCTCGCTATCAGCTCATTAAATAGTTAGGAGGCACATGTTATTATTATTATTTTACACATACACAAGAAATAGTTTGTCAAACAATTTATTCTGCCAGCTGTATTACGTTACTCATTGTGATGATAATGGAAGGCCCCCCACGTGTCACCACCAACCAAACAGCAGACTGTCACCTCAGAGCTTTCTGTGATTGGTTCACTGGCTCTGTGTGAAGCTGTCTTACATAAGGTTTTGTAACATATTTGGAGGCTCACAGCTTTTGTTTAAACTCACAGTGCAGAGGAAGATTCCCAGGAAACCCACAAGCTCTTGTGGCTTTGACATAGAGCGGCACATGAAGAGGCATGTGAAAAGGGGTCTTCAGCCTACAGTATATGCAGCAGTACCTACTCTTGAGGTGAAGCACAAGCTTTAGACAGGGAAAGAAAAGAAAACACAAAAATAAAGTCCCCTTTAATACTAGGACGTATACGGGAAAAGAAATAGGGAATCATTACAATGCCATGCAAGAATAGATTTAAGTATTTAATAAGGCACATAATTGCAGCAGGGAGTCACAGTTGCTAAGGAGGGGACAATGGCGTTTCGGAGCTTTTTTTTTAAATGTTTTTTTAATGTTGGATGGTAGAATAAAATCATGATCAGAGAATCCATGGAAAAACTGAGACATCCTTGTTCACTTCTCCTTCATTGTGCCTGTGTGTGTGTGTGTGTGTGTTCATTCTGTGTGGGAGTTGTTTGACTGGGTCAGATGATTTGCAAAAGCAAAATATGGGGAGTGCAAGATAGACAGAGCAAGAATGTAGAGAAAGGAAAGTTCCTCCCACTTGCTTTTCTTGTATTACTTAATTCTCTTTCTCATGCAGGATGTTTTATTCTGTGTATGCAGTTGTTAATGGTCGATGTAGTTACATTTTCCACAAGCATGCATTATTTAAGGGATAAGGGAAGAGTAAGAAAAGAGCACGGCAATGGCTAGTGAGTACATTGATGTGGTGCCATTCAGCAGCAATTAAATTTAATTTTTTCGTTCCTCTTCCTTTCATCACTTCCTTGCTCAAAAATGACGCGTCTGACTTGACTAAAGCGACAATGAATAGTTTTGTTCTTTGTTCGTCTCGTTATGTGCACTGGTGTTGCTGGCCTGAGGTTGTAGTGATTTAATCTGTCTCTTCCCCTTTCTCTCTCTCTCGCTCTCTTTTTCTCTCTCTCTCTCACACACGCTCACAAACGTGCACCTGCCTCAGATACCTATTTCAATGAACTATTCAATAGATGCATTATATTAATCATCGTACATTATTCAGATGTGAATCAGGGACTGTCAGCTTGCTGACGATCCAGCTTCCAAATTTAATAGCTTAGACAAGAATAGCCGTGACAGCACATTGCTGTGATTCAGTGAATGTCTTTGACACACTGGCCACCAAATGTAACATCATGTTTCATTTTCTGGTTGTACTGTGAGACACTGCATCAATGTGATTACCCCTGTGCCTTCTGCAGTGCTCTCTCTGTTGCTAGTTAATAGCTGTACTTGCCTGTTTGATTATTCTGTCAGCTGTTTATATGATTGGGCGTGTGTTTATGAACACTTTGTGTGAACATACAAAGCTGACCCAGGGAAATTATATTTGACTTTAAAGTCTCATTTAAGTGTTGAGCAGTTACTGCTGAGCTGCATCCAAACTGTGCTGCTGTACATTTTAATGAATTGATTCAAATTCAGAAACTGAATGGTTCTTGATGCTATCTTTCATATTTGTTTCCTTTAACGTGCATAAAGCAGTTTTTGCCCCAAGCCTTAGCTCAAGACAAGATTGTTCTGCATGGATAATTAACTGTTGCATATAACTCTAGTTCAGGATTTGATACACAGCTAATCCAGTTTTCAGGTTGCTTGTGAGCAAGACAGCAGTTTTACTCAGAACTACAAGGTTCAATAATTCGTTTCGTCACACTAAAACTGGAGTGCATGCTAAATGAAGATACTTTTCATACAAAGAAATGTGCAAAATAACCCACTGTCACATACACACATATACTCACTCATGCATGCACACATTATCTAACAGCAGCATGTTATTCTTTCGGCCATATTATGTTTATTCCCATTAGAACACACAGAAAACAGATGACATTCCAGCAATGAAAGATGTTTTCTCTCCAATGAAAACACATTAAGCAAATGGATAAGACGCTATGATGTCACAATAAAAATAAATACATTGATTGAACAAGCATCTGTAAAAAAACAAACCAAAAAAAAAAAAGAATAATTGGATATTTTATTGGAAAGTGGGAGATTTAAAACATGAAGATTATTTTTAGCACAAGTAATTTCTGACTATTAATGCATCATTTGAATTTCATGCCTATATAAAATACCCTGTGTTTCTTACTGTATTAAACTTACTCAGCAATGGGTGACATGCAAGCTCTGACATATGACCTTTCAAAAAAAATTATGGCCTTCACAGGTGAGGTGACAGCTTCCAAAACAGTAGTTACATGGGCTTCTAATTATATTAAGTAAATAACCTAAATGTGGATTATGGAAAAGGGCCAAGATGGAAACAAGTGCATGTGGACAAACAAAACCTAAAAGGCTCAGAGGAAAAAGTTACAAAAGATGAATTCAGGGTCCAAATGGTTGTCTGTTAATATATATCAGCCCTGTCATAGACTGGTAACCTGTCCAGGGTGTTCTCTGCCTCTTGCCTAATAACAGTTGGTTTCCTATGTTTCGTTTTCAAGTCATACCAAACAGGAAACAATTTCGCTTATGAAACATTTGAAATATTTATAAATGGGGTGTATAAAAATCAATCAAATTACAAATAGCAGTTGTGCATGAATATTTCAAATGAATGTTTTAATCCACACTTCAATGTCACTTCTAAGCTGAACTGACAAGCCTCGTCCAATAGCGACGGGAAGGTGGGTGGTCAGGTCAGTGTGGGGTCACCTCATGGGAAATTGTGCTTCATGAACCAATAAAAGCATTTGACATTGATGTTGCTTCAGGGGGAAGAGAAATAAAATCTCTAACTCACGAATACGTTTTTAAAAGAGCTGTGCAGTAACACATATACAGTAACTTCCACTAGCTTTGCCTGGTTTTAATGTTAATTATTTCAGCACCTGAAAAACAACATTAAATGAGGTATCAGCTGATGACCTTTAGGTCAAGACTCCTGTTGTGTTGGCAAGATCAGCAAAAACAATGACAATATTTGTGATTTAGGACTGTGGTCACCAGTAGACGATGCAGTTTATAGGACAGCGTCCTGCATTCTCTCTTGACCATGAGAACTAGAAGCCTTAGACATTTCTTCCCAGTTGAACGGGATTTTTGAGAATTAAAACATTGCTACCAAATAAATATAAAATAATCTCCCACAAAAAAAAAAGAAAAAGAATTTTATTACCACACAAAAACTGCATCCAGACACATTATTTGAGTTGTGAGACCGATGTTCTGCTTAAATGAAGTTGTTTCAACACTCTAAAATGAGAATATTGGAGTATCCATAATAAGCCCATTCTCAGTAATGGCTACCAGTTTTAGCTCAAGTTTACATTATAGAACTTGAGCAGTTATAGCAGTAAGTGGTCACTATGATTATAAAAAGACAATCTGAACCACCGAATTTTAAGTGTAGATATATATGCTGTTGGTGTGTGTCTGTGTATGTGTACTCAAGTCTACAAAACCAATCTATACTATAGATTGACGCTCTAGTAGAGGAGTATTGCATGGGTAAGGGGCTGGAGACAGATCTCTTGTGTCCCCCAAGCATTGCAATGGAAAAAGCTGGCCATTCACTAAATGAAGCATTATATTGTCCTGTCCTCTTGTTCGGACTGTCCTGGGTTTTCAGCTGATGTGTCCAGTTAGTCAGGCAGTCCATCAGCAAGTGGCATCTCCTCCAAAGCAGCAGCTGAGCCATTAGTCTCTCCCTTGTCACCGCCTGAATCTCTCTCCTCCTCATCCTGGCTTAGTGGGTCCTGTTCGGAAAGGCGGTTTAAGGGGTCAAAAGTATGCATTTTAAGCTCAGGGCTGAGGAGTGAAAGCTGAGGCAACAGTGGCTCCTCGCGAAGCTTAGCAGCAAGCTCCTTGGCGCTGCAGGTGGGGGTGTTGGTCTCATAGACATCGTGGAAGTTGTTGTAGTCTACCTCGTAGAAGCCCTTCTCCAAGGAGAGTACGGGCGTAAAGCGATAACCCCAAAGCACCTCTGTGTCCAGGTAGGAACTCCGTGCTTGACATGTCATCCCTGTCACAGTTATGGAGAGTCCACATGCACACAAAAACACACATACACCGTCAATACGTAACGCACGTACACAGTGCGTGAAAAGAGACAAGCACACACCCGATCAGAGTGGACAGGCAAACAAAACAAAGTGATGGAAAGATGTAAAGGGAGAAGAAGAGACATCATCATTAATGGTTCCATAGAAAGGGCCAACAACATGTGAAAGTAATAACACTATGAGCTCTCTGGCTGACAACATACATTACACATTTACACGACAACATTGTAAACAAGTGTTTCTTGTTAGTGTCTTATTAGGTACCTGCTTTCTGAGGTGGGTTTTTACCGATAAGTAAGAAGAAAAAGAACTTATTTGGCAACACAGTCTCACAACTGTACTTGATTTGTATACTGAAAGATACAAATTTTAGCATTTGCAAAAAAAAAACAGTTGGTGCTGGTAAGTGTGGGAAAATTATAGCACAGGTGTTGCTATTTCACGTGCCCGATAGCTTTCCTCAAATGACAACATACATGTGAAAACGACTAGTGGAAACGAACTGGAGATGGTAAGTCATATATGTAGGCTGATAACTAATTGGATAACAAACACAAATAAAAACTAATGTAAGAAATTGATTAGCAAATACTTACAAATTGCACCATCAATAGCAAAGAGTCAATTTTGTGACTCATTAATGCAATGTCAGTATTCATAAAAACATGTATGCTAACCTTTAATGCAGTGCAACACATGTGAAACAAGTGCTTAAATTAAATGACAGTGGTGAAAAAAAAATAGCTACATGTGTGAATTAACATCCAGAGTCCTACATGCTGTGACTTAACTGAAATGTGTATTTTCTAATTCTCCCTGCTCTTCTTCTTCATGACTATCATCAACTCACGCAGGTGTTTCACATTTAGCCAATCGGACTCACCCCTAGGAGAGTGTCCACAAGCTAAGAAAACCACGGCTCATTACAGCCATCTTACACCCATCTGCCTACAAGTGTGTGTGTGTGTCAAGAGTCACTTTAAGATAAAAACACCCGACTCGTCATTAGTCACCCAGCTGTTAAGTAACGTAATGTGCTGTTTCACACACATAACATGTCCCATAAGAAATGCGCTCTGAAATTTATGTGGATGCTGAACGGATATGGTACGTAATGTCGCAGAGAGAGGAGGGGTTTTTGCACCTTTTCTTCAGCTTGAGCCTCTAGACATGAGTGGCCTAGTTTCCACATTTAACTTGGAAAAAAAAAAAACAACAACTTTGTTTTGTATTTCTGTGACAAGATGATCAAATACAATACAGCACCTTTCAGTTACTAATGGCAAGGGCTTTCTATTGTGCCTATTACGGGTGATGGCATACATTGACGTTTCAGCTCAGAGCTCAACCATTAAGTTGTGAAGATCAATTAGTATATTGCTCTTTTAACATTTCAAATAAGTGCAATTGTCTTAACACGTCTGAAAGACAGATAGTTTACTCACACACACACGTCTATGAATTGGCACACTGTATAGCTTTGTAAGGGTTTATTAAATTACATTTTGAGAGCAGTTATTTCCTGAGGGATTCGATCAAAATGAAAAACCTGTTCAAGTGACTCAAATAATTTAGAAATATGAACAAACAGCTACTATAAGTACCACTCTTCATCTGACACACACACACACACAAGCAAGCAGACTTTTCTCTCACTTATTTGTAAAAATTATACTGGCATGATTTACAGTAAGAGGTCTTATACCAGTTGATACATGTAAAGGACATAAGTACAGTTGATTTTCTAGTAATATTACTATTATTATCATTATTATTTTACTGTTTTCTGCTCCTTATTCATAATTAGCAGTCACATGACCTATGCAGAGTAAAGGCTAATTAGACACGTCACACACTCCAGCACATCCAAAAGATTCTCAATGGGGTTAAGGTCTGAATGCTGTGGAGGCCAACCATGTGTGAAAATGATGTCTCTTGCTCCCTGAACCACTCTTTTACATATTAAACCTGATTTATCCTGGCATTGTCATCTTGAAATATGCCAAAAATGGATAGAGAGAATAACCTGGTCATTCAGTATATTCAGGTAGTCAGCTGACCTCATTCTTTGGACACATAACGTTACTGAACCTAGATCTGACCAACTGCAGCAAGCCCAGATCATAGCACTGCCCCCACAGGCTTGTACGGTAGGCACTAGGCATGATGGGTGCATCACTTCACTGCCTCTCTTCTTACCCTGATGCTCTCATCACTCTGAAACAGGGTAAATCTGGACTCATCAAACCACATGACCTTCGTCTTCCACTGGACAGTTCTTAACCCAGTTTTAGTAGTTTCATCAATGTCCTTAGATCTTTTATTTGCTATATCATGTCAATAATTTAAACCTTCTGAAACAGATTAACATCTTTTCCACGACCACAGGTTGTGTCTTCAGACATGGTTGTTTAAGAAATTAGAAACTACTCACTGCATCAGTTAGGGTTAAATAACTTGTTGGCAGCTGAAAAATAATCCTCTATGCTGTAATTATCCAATGGGAGGTTTTTACTTATTTGCTTAGTTCAATCAAGGTGGTGACGGGTTGGACGGGCAGTGTATTTTAATGAGGTTATATTTTATATAACATAACTGTAGTCAATAAAAACTGCAAACTTGTGAAATGTTATCAGCCAAAGCCCTATTCTGCCACAATTCAAAATATACATAAAAGTACAGTTAACTACAGATCATAGGACTAGAAGCTTTCTTTCTCTGCCTGGTTCATTGAGGATGCTCTGGGAACAAACTTGGAGCTAAATATCCTATTATGCATTTTGTGTCACAGTTACAAAGATGATCAATGGGCAAATGAAGATTTCTTGAAATACATAACACAAATTTAGTTGCTTCCTGCATAAAAACTAACAAAAAACTGCATTCTGGGTTTTCACATCATGGAAATGCAGCTTCATGATGCCATTGATTTTTCACTGATGCTATTTCTACCAACAAGGCTGCATAAACAGAAATATACATCTTAACGGCACGAAAACAATCAGTGTAGTTAAAAAACAATTGAGGTCTATTCAGGATAATATAGAAAACCATAAGAGTAATCTTATATAAACGGTATATGCATAAATGGAAGAGAGTAAACAATATTTTTTCTCCTTACATACTTAATGATCAACATATTTTCTCCACCATATTTTAAAGATCTTATAGTACCATATTATCCAAACAAAACACTACTCTCAGAGTACAAGTCTACTGGAGTTTCCCTACGTAGAAATGGGAGGCAGACCTTTAGTTATAGCTCTTCAGATCCATCTTGTAGGCACACCATTACATACATAATGCTAATATTAACTACGATGAACTGACAATGGATCCGTAAAGTGCAGGTCCGTAGCTCCAGCATGTGACCTGTCATTAACTAATTATATTTGTATTTAACAAAAATAACCATTTGATAAAATCAATATAGACTATTTCCAGAAACAGAGATAAAAACAAAACAAAAAACTATATTTTTCATCCATTTCTCCTGTAATACATTTCTTTTGTATTATGCTATAAGGAGTCTATGGGAATTTAGGAATTACCTCCAGAGTTAGAGTTAGTCGTTAAAGTGTTGTTAGATGCCTTCACAGACTTAAAACCAACTTGGTTTACCATCTCTGTGACTTCAATGTGAATTGGATAGGCATTGTTAGGGTGAGAAATACTATAAATATTGAGTTTTGCAACATAGCATGGAGCTTTATAGTCATTTGTTTTCACCTTTTAATGTAAAGTGCCTTGATTTGGCACAATTGAATTGAATTGAATTCAATTCAATTCAATGCAGGATGCATTGTGAAATAGGTTATTATAATTTGAAAAAAAGTTTTCAGAGTTGGCCAGATGGAGGATTAAAAAAACTGTATTTGTTAGACTGTGATATCCCTGTCACAGACTAAAAGAAAGGTTAGCACCCAACAATACGGTGAAAAGCAGACATTTGAGAACAGATTATGAGCAGTTTGTTGTCTGAAAAATATGCAGACATAGGTCTGCAGATCTGTTTTCCTGGATTTTTACAAAAAATATCAAACAAAAAACACCACTACAGACACTTGTGTGTACATAATAATAATAATGATGCAAGATGCTTCAGCGATTCTGAGAACTGGGGTAAAGCATATTTTATATATAAATAATGAACTGTCAAAGAAACAGGTGACAAAGCAGCATTAAACCAGCTACATTCAGAAACACATCAGTAATAAACACAAGGTTTGTTGTCAGCAACACAGGCACATGACTGGGCATCCGGCACAGCAAAATAAGTTAGAAATGTTACAATAAATTGCAGCATGATCAAATTTTAGTTTGATGCAAGCATCAGTTCACGTAGTGGTATTATGGTTGACCTAAATGCAAAAACTATACAGACAAGGTACATAAATTATCCCTCAGCTGTTTGTAAACAAGGTGTGACATTAGATAATACAGTTGTTGATTAGGCACAGATGAAATTTTAATAACTCTTTCAAATATTCAAATTTTAACTTTAATTGAAATGTGCCACAGTAGGAAAGTTGTCCCACAGAAATATTTGTTTAAATTTGACGCATGAATTCATATAATAATTAAAAAATAATCTAATTACTATTAAAATACTTGGTTCAATATATGAAAACAACAGACTGGTTGTCAATAGAGATGACAAAGGATCTTCTTAAAAAAGAAAATTAAGTCTTTTGACCACCCACTCATCTGTCACATCCAAAATTGGTGTAATTTTTCACTTAATAATGAGTTTATTTGCTAAATATGGACTGTTTAATTCAAGGACAATCGGATTAAAATATTTTATATTTGTGCTTAAATTATGGCACCATGAGTTGTACAAAGAAAAACTTTCACTAATGATGTACCACTACCTTAACATTACTCTTGACATATTCAAAGTGCTTAATATGCTTCTCAGTTTGATCAGATACACTTTTGCATAATATGGCTTTGGCCATCTATTCGTTGATACCCAATGCTGCTGATTCTTCACTTTTAAAATAGTAAGTGATTATGCTCATTGAATTCAAATTTGAATGTTTATTATGATCTTATGACTTTACAATTCTGCATCAAATGAGCAAGTTTCAAAAAGTTAATATTATTAATAATAATCATAGTAATTAATAATTTAGCAGGTGTATTTTTTTATAGTGAGGTCATAAAACACTGAACAGTCAATGGTAATGGGTGTTGAAACTTAACTTTAGATCACAGGCTTATGGACTGGGAACTGTTTCATTAGTTGTAACAAGGAAGTAGGGGGATGGGCAGTGGACGTTAAATTGGTCTGTTGCCTTGCGATCAAGGACAGAGACAACATAACCCTGCACAATGCCATGGTCTCTACCACTGATACAAAATGTGATGTAATGTCTGAGTCAAGTTTCTAGCCATGTGAGCAGAAAGCAGGATGACTACTAGGGCTTTGGAGGGAAAAAAATATAAATAATAAAATAAAAAATGAATCAGATAAGAAGACAGCAATGCCTGATAGCACGAGGGAGCTTGTTGGTTTGTTTTTTAAAAAGATAGTTCATCCAGTGAATCCAATAAATCAGCGTGTCACTTTTTCTAAAGTCCAGTGTGATATAATAAAGCAAATTAGGACATGTACTGCATAATGCATTGCATTTCAAATGAGCAGATTATAATTAGTGTTTGAACAAAGGCCAATAAACAGTTCAGCTTAGGCATATAAATAATACCTAATTTAGCCAACACCCCACATAAAACAAGTTAGAATAGCAAATTAACTGCTAGCTGTGCTCAATTGCCTTGTAATTGTTTTCATGTCACTGTATGTTTAGGAATAATAGGGAATATCTTTAGAGTAATAAATGTGTAGAATATCTTATATTCAATGTATTTGAAAATGGCAGCATCATTATCAGATAATTATGATTATTATAATGAAGATGTTCCTGCTTTTATCTTTTAATATGACAAAAGAAAAAAAGTCCTGGCCACATCTGCCTTATAAATATAACCAACCCAGTGCACTTTTGAGGACTGCTTGACCTTTATCCAAAACACAGATGGACAGTGTGGGTAGCGACACTTCATTCATTTTGAAATAAACAATATCAAAGACATAACTTTGAAGTAACAACAATAGAAAGACGAGCTGCAGTGAGTACAGAGAAACACTTGAAAGCAGTTGTAGATTGTCCACACTTTGAATCGCCTGCCTACAGGAAAATACTTGGAAATGTGTAGATATAATTTGCTGATGAAAACATAATGGTAGCTGTAGGATTAAATTCTCCACTCTCCTGGTGGAGTGGAGATTGCCACTCTCCTTGAAGAAAACATTTGTCAGCACTTATGAAATTATTGAATCAATAAAATCTGTCTTTCCGTCTATTAAAATGTTATCTTTTGCCATTATTAATAATTACAGATCAACACTCTTTTGCCTCCTCTCTTTAAAATCTTTCCACAAGAGCCTCTACAGTCTTTCCATCCATTTATCCATGGCCCCATCCCTCCAACTCAGCTCACTTCATACATCTAACGATTTATCAATCTGTTTCCCAGTTCATCTATCCACTGTTCATTTCCAGCACACCCTCCATATTTTTCCCCTTTTTTTAACCAGTGCCCTTGATCAACCCTCCACCCCACCCCACAACCACCTTTCATACCTGTAGCTTCCACCATGCCTTCAAGGATAACCACAATCTCAAACTCCTCCTTCTCCATTTGCGCCAATGACATCTCCCAGAAGGGGCTCTTTTCGTTGATCTCATGGGAGATGATAAGCGGGGACACCAGGAACAACCGGTCATCTCCAGTGTCAAAGCCAATGTTGATGTCAGTCTGGTTGAGTGGGATGAACTCCCCTTCCTTGGTCTGCTGCGAGCGGATCAGCTTTGCTCTGATTGATGCCTCCACAATGTGAGAGTTCCTCAGATCCCCCACCCTAAACATCAGGCACATCTTGTTGTCTCGCACTGATATGACAGCATTGTTCGAGAACATGAGGGTCTCTGCACGGTTCTTTGGCTGTGAGATCTTGACAAACATGCAGCCCACCATCATGGCATTGACAATAGAACCCAAGATGGCTTGCACTAAAAGCAGTATGATACCTTCGGGACATTTTTCTGTGATTACACGATACCCATACCCAATGGTGGTCTCCGTTTCAATAGAGAACAGGAAGGCTGAAACAAAACTGTTGAGGTTCTCCACACAGGGGGTCCAGCCCTCCTCGTCAGCATGCACCAAATCCCCACGGATGAGCGCTATCAACCACCACAGAAAGCCAAAGAATAGCCAGTTGACCACATAGACCAAGGTGAAAATAAAAAAACTAAGGCGCCATCGTAGGTCCACCAGTGTAGTGAACAAGTCACTGAGGTAACGGTAGGTCTCTTGGACATTTCCATGATGGACATTGCACTTGCCATCTTTCTGCACATATCGTTGGCGTGGTTTCTTTGCCGGGTCAGAAATCAAGTGGGTTCTCTCTGTTGAGATCTGAGCCTCACGCAAGTGTTTTGGAAGCTTCTTCACCTGTGTACATGAGAAAAAATAAAGAAGGGAGAAACAAAGTATAAGGATAAGGAGGTGAAGGAGTGCAAGAAAGCAGAAACAGGAAGGGGAAGGCAGCAAAAATATAAACAATCTAGATGTCTCTCCAGATGAGTGTACGTTTCAGAGGCTACAGTGTAGTTTAAGAGTTTGTTCTTGAGTATATATCTGTTAACCTTTTTTATGTGACTATGTTTCAAACTTGGCAAATCAACACTTGTGCTGTTGGTGGGAAAGCTGACAAAATTACAGGCTGTTACAAGTCACTGCTCTGTGCTGCTCCACAACTATATTGTAGGTATCAGTATACGTATGGGAGGCTAGAGGAAGAGACAATAGGAAACAACAAGAACACAAGGACAGCCAGGTCTTTGTCTATGTTGGCCCATCTCCAGCGAGGCGATCTGGCTCCACAGCTGCTACTCTGTCTCCCTCTCTGTCCCCTGTGTTCCCTCCCTTCGCACCCTATGGGACAATGACAGGCCTGGATAACAGACCCTACTCCAATAGACCCCTAGTATCATTGAAAAGAGACGCATATGCCTGGGCACACATATTGCACCTATCTCTAAAGTGACTTTCTAGATAGGTAGATGCAGGATTTCAATATTGTATGTTTAAGTGAATTTAGGATTATGAACAACAACGAATGATTCTGCAATGTATTCCTGCATTATGTGTTGTTGCTTAAGCACCTTCTTGAACAGACACGTGACTGAAAGGCACCTATGTAGAAGGCTAAAGTTATAAGGCATCTTTCAAGGAGACTAAGGGCGTGTTGGCATCACCCTGACACTTTCCAATCTGAGTTGATAATTGAAATGCATTGTGCTGAGGCAAGAAAACATCTCCTGTGCCCCCTGAATCTGTCGCTGCTAATCGGACACCTGTGATCCATCTCTCCCTGGAGTTGTCCTCACATCACCAGGGAAAGTTACGTCCTATTGTGCTTGTGCTGACTACCTCTCTGCTCTGTCACAAAGACAATGACTCCCACAGTTCAGCCAGGGAAGGACATTGTCTAAGGCACTACTATATCATTGCACTGCCTTCCCATTGCAGAGCTTGCTAATCTGTTGGCCAGGTTAATTCAGGGTGGTTTCATAATGGGAGGTATGTGACTATTTGCATCCAGGCAGACCTGCATGTATTGAGTTCAATGATTGATTTGAAGTGAGCCCTGTTTAAAGAACATTTTGACAAAGAAGTGAAAGACGATTCTTATTGACCCACATTGCAATTAGTGGCTCGATGACATTGTGCTCACTAAATGTCAATGTGCTCCCTTATTACCAAGTGCTCAGGGAAACTGGATCAAATATAGATTGAGACTCACAAACACACAAAGCCCTTAAAGTTAGACTTTCCACTGACAACAACAGTTAGTGTATAGAGTAGTTATTGTTAGGTTGTTGCTAATAACTACTACACTGCTTTAAATGAAAGACAAAATTATTACTCTTTTGGCTTGAGCTAATCGAGTGATAGATGAAGCTGTCACATGCAGTTGCTCCCAATCTTTGGCCTATGTAGTCAATATAATCCCTGGAGGAGATGGTCCATAAACAGATTCATTAGTTCTCTCTGTGTGGCAGCAGTAAGTGGTGGGTGGTTTCTCCCACCAAGCCTGTCTGGCTGTGCTTGGATAGACAATATAAGTTTGAGTCAGCTGAGAAATCATGATAAGATAACCACTACAACTCCACTATTTGTTTTTGGGAACGAGTGGGGTGTCTTTTCTTTGTTTCCCTATCTTTACTGCCAAGTAATGTGAACTAATGTATCAGAACCACATGCTGCTTTACAGATATTGTTTAGTTATACTTTGTGACGTTTGATCTATAATGTGTACTGCTTATTTAATCTATGAAGTATCTATGCAGCATATGTACTGTGCATCTAACAAGCGTTTGTCCTCCTAATTTCCACTTTTCTTGAAAAAACGTGAAATCTGTCTGGTTTACTGTGTCTCACACACAGTACAGTAGCTCTGTTCGAACTAATCATTCCCATTTCTCTTCTCTTTCGCTTTTCTTTCTCGTTCCCTTCGACTGCTCTTTAAATGAGCTCCTACCATCACCCCACTTATTCTCATATCAGCTCTCTCACGTACAATATAATCCTTTCCATCCCAGTTGTGGAAAGACAGTAGAGATCAGTTTGACCTGTAGTGGTGGTGCGGTTTACCTGTGCAGATGTGACTCCTATCTCCATGTTGTGGTCCATTAGGACTCGAGAATCTCCTGCCATCCTCAGCTGAAGTTCAATACCTGTAGAACAGGAGCAAATTAGTCAGTCAATATGTAAGCTTTAAAATATACATATTTACAATGTGATCTGTTTGTAAAGGTCAAAGTTACTGTGTGTATCCTGTAAATGTCCATTTGGCCTTTCTACCTTTGAACCATCCGCTATCTAAAATACACCCTCTTTGAAAGATACATATATTATGTCTACACTAACAATGGTATGTTGATGTATAGCGCACTCCACCCACTTCCCCTCCATCCCCAAGCACTGTGTAACTGTCATTAGTTAACATGACCATATTTGCCAGCTGGTGTAATTAGAACATACAGGAATTCACAAGGAAATTTGAAATAAAAGAGTTAAAAGCTCAGTTCTTCAACAGAGTAAGATGTTTGCAGTTGTTTAATTTGTCTGCATGCACAGGTTTCAATATTATATATTATATATTCCAATATCCTATAATCCAGCAACAATGCAATCATTCAAAAACATTTACATGCGCATATTTCTCTGAAAGATACAATAAATACCTGGAGCCTAAACACTGGAGTTTAGATGGTTTAGGTTTTACAAGGAATATTCTAACTTCCTGATTATTGTTATATTGTTTGGTATTTATCAATGTCAAAAACCAGAAAATCTCCATTGGTGTATCACATCCTTTTTATAGTGAATATAAATTATTAGCATCAGGACAAAGATGTAGTGCAGCACATTTGCAGACTGCCTGTGCACAGACATCCCCTATACCCTACAGTATGGCTCTGTTAAACAAATCCTTGTGGTCACCATCACAGGAGTTTTATGTTGTTTGATATGTGTGTGTAATAAACTGAGAGTTATTCGTTACTGAGGCTGCTGCAGTCTCTTTACATCCATAATGTAGAGGACAAAAAAAGAGCAAATTCTGTTCCTGTACTTGCACTTTGGATAATGACACAAACATTTTAGTCTTACTGGTGGAATGGAGTGACAATGTCAGTCAACCAGCTGATTGACAGGCTGGAATATTTTGACAGCTGTTAAATAAATTGCCCTGGAGTTTTGTCCAAAGAGATGACTATACTTCATGACTTTTCTTCTTGTGTAACCATTAGGGTGACACTTGTGGTTTAGATTGAAATAACTTGACAACTGTGTTTTGACATCCATAGTTCCCAGAGGATCCTCCTGACTTATCCTGGAATACTTCCAGGAGGTTAATGTTTTTGTGTTTTACTGAAATAAATCAAAGTATTGTGATATCTGTAACGTTAGTTATTTTAGCTATGTGTGTGTTTACTGACTTTTATAATCCTGATACAGAATTTGTCTGAAAAATGTTCACTGACAAAATTTATTTATAAATATACTGCAATGCAATATCAGCTTGCAGCAGCTAAAGATCCATCCATCCATCCATCCATCCATCCATCCATCCATCTATCCAGGAGTGATCAATTCACCAGGATACACCCAGGATAGATCCCCAGTCTATCACAGGTCGATGTAGAGAGACAGACAACTATTGCATTCATACTGCAGCTCAAGTATGATGACGATGTTTTTAAAATAATGTTCAGTATTCACAGCACCAGGTCAGGTAGGGAACATATCTGTCAATATAGAATTGAGAGGTACTGCAACACCTTAACAACCAGCAAGGATGAGTAAATGCATATGCAACATAATCTGTAAAAACACACTCCACAGTAAGTGTTAACATAAATTGCAAAATTTAAAATGTTATTTTATATTTAAAGTTCAATGTGAACACAGTATCATTCATATCAGAATCACAGCATTCTGTTTATGGAGCAAAATACTGAAAATGTACAGTATGTAAGTTAATTAACTCTAAGAGAAAGTGATTTCTTTCTTAATCAGCTGGAGACGGAGAAAGAAGTATTTGCTGTCACAGAAAATGCAGTCTGTCTCTTCTATTCCTTTACATTTTCTCTAATTTGAAATGAGAGTACATATTATCTTTGTGGTTGTTTTTAGAAACTCCGGAGCAGCTAGGTGATGTGCTGACAGTGTACAATATATCTGTGATGTGATGTGATTTTAAAGATAATTTCTTTGCTCCTGAATTCTGTTCCGACCCAGGTATTTTTAAACATCTGTTATGTGAGGTGCAAAGTGACAGGAGAAGTAGAAAAGAAACACTTTCAACATGTCCTGAATGATGTGGGATTTAATAACAGCCACCGCTGTAGTTGTAAGAGTGGGAGTGCGAGTGTGTTGAGGGAACCTCAGATAAAGCCCTAATTTTAGCAGCAATCTTTTAACACCTTTGTAGCTCCAAAAGAGGAAATTAACTTATAGAGCCCTTAGAGGTCTACTTTTAATTTACTAAAAGAATAAGGCATACATCTGGCTTTATAAACAGCAAAGCAAAAAAAATAAGATACAGGTAAATTGCTTTTGCCGCTGGTTTCTGACCTTAACAACATCTGACATTTCTTTGTCATCTGTCTTTGATGTTACTCTATTTGATTGCTGACAAGCAAGGAGAGGGAGTGCAAAGGCGAGAACGGAGAAGTGAGAGGACCACGTCAAAAATCAGATCCACGTAGGAATGTAGTGTTGACATTGATGGTCCAAAGCAAAGGGCAGAGTAACGTGACAGGCATTTGAGTAGGGAGAAGACAGACAGACAGATAGCAGAGGCGCAGGACACACACAAAGCTTCCGAAAAAACCTTGCAGAATACATTAAAAGGGGTTGCAAGGTCTGACTCATTTTAGGTTCTCTCATGAATTAAACATGACTCCCTGGAGATTTGTGAACTGCAGACCTGCGTGTATTTTCTGAGAGGCTGGGACTTTGGTGTGTGTGTGTGTGTGTGTGTGTGTGTGTGTGTGTGTGTGTGTGTGTGTGTGTGTGTGTGTGCGTTCACAGCAGCAGACTCAACAAGCCCAAATGAGAGGTGTTCGAACATGGATAGCAGCAAGAGTATTTTATCTTGGTGCTTTAAGAGGGTAACAAGCATTTATCTTGTTACCGAGAGAATGACAGGATGCTTTAGCTGAATTGTGCTTGTGTCCTGATAACAAGAGCACTCATCTATTGTGCTTAAAGCCAAGGGGTACTAGTAAACCAGGGAATCTGCTTCCTTTACGTTCCTGTAGATACATTTTCAGTATTTGCCGATGCTGCATAATGTAAACAGAAATCTGTACAGATCATAGCATTTTTATCATGTAACCTGTGGCACGCTCTGTCATTTTCCCCTATGGCATGTATTGAAGTGAACAGTGCTTGCTTTGAGATTTAATTTTCCACATTTTCAGATCTTTAAAAACCTGTGTTTTCAGCTGTGGGAGCAATTCTGAAACTATCCTGAAGCTGGGCAAAGAGAGGGTTTACATCAATGATAATCACTGCTCCAGTAAAGGGTCCTGTGACAGATTAATTACCTGAATTACAATTCTCACTTAGTCAACATATTTATAAACTGTTTCATTCTATAAATTGCTTTATTTATTTATCATTATGTGGAGGTAATTAATCTAGGTATTCTAATCTATGGAGAAAACTGTTTGAAATTTGCCCTGATGTGCTAACTTTGCAAATACAGAGAAATAAAGCCTGCAGCTTTCAAGGCTCCGGATCTCCAAGTTTTAAAAATCTGCAATGTTTTACCAAACATACTACATAATGTATTTCAGGCTGTTACCTGACACACTGCTTATGTTTTCACAGTTACTCTTATGGATTGTAGCCTTGCTGCTCAGTATGACAAGGTTACAAATGGCAGTAATACTGCAGTTGCAAACTCAGCAGCATCATTTAATATACAATACAAATTGACTATTAGTGGGAACTCATCCATACGTTCGGAGGTCAGAGCTTGCAATTTTCTGTCGGTTCATCAAATGCGTTGCTGACACGAGCGAGACACAGAAAAATATATAAACAAAAAATAAGTAAATAAAGGAAAAAAGTATTGAAACAGCAACTTTATTTACAGAATAACCAAATCAGATAGATGTCTACTCTGCTATAATTGTTATATCTACTCTTTCTGTTCCTTGGCCATGGAAGCACTACAACTTTCTATTCCCTTTATTCCGTAGTCTCCTTCACTCCTTCCCTAAGTGAAACCAAAGAGTCATGGTTACTGGACCTGTCATGATTATGTGCAGGGCTAAGATTGGCCTATAAAATAACATGGCTTCATCCCTATCTCTGCTCACTTATGACACTTTGAGGTCGGGCAGGTCAAATGACTAAAAATGTCCCCAGCTAGTTTGGCTCCAGGGGCCAGCAAATACAAACAGTCACCCACACACACCAAGTTCATAACATTCCCTCCCTCCCATTTTCCATTATGCCCGATAGTGTGGTGAGTGTATTCAGTTGTGTCCTTCTCATGGATGACCTTCTCTGGAGTGACACTGCTGCGCCGAGATGTTCGATTCACACTTGAGAAACAATTTCCCTAATGATATGTCCAAGTCTCTCTCTTAGGCACACATTTCATCCTTCTCTCTCTCTGTTGCGCATTCACTCTCCCTCTTACAGTACATTTTACACACATCCTTGATCAAAAGGAGAGTTGTTCAAACCAAGAATAGCCGGTGCCTAGCTACATGTTTCAGATCTGGGATGGGATCTAAACCTAACACCTGCTGGAGACAAATAACACCCTCTTCAAACACGCTGGCCTGGAGCGTGAAAGACGTGATGGAGAGAGAGTCATGAGATATGTGAGGGTGGGTGGGTAGGCATGGGCGTTTCTGTCAATGTCTTGCTGTGATTGAAGGCTTCCCCTATGCCACTATTCTGTGTTAGCAGGAATAAATGATGGCAAAGCAAAAAATGTGACTGGAATGAGGGAGGAGATTTGTGGAGATGATGATTATGATCTGCAACCAGCAATAAAAACATAATAATTTCATAATAATATTATAACAAATCTATTTGTTAATTGATTATAAGTCAGATGCAGTTATCTGAAACCTCTGCTTCAAACATGATTCTACTACTATTGCATGTGGTTCATTAATTTCATGTTTCACCTCACTGTAGAGGACAGGGAGGATGGGAGGACAAGAGCAGGGTGGGGTGGGGCTGCAGATCCAGGCAGTGCATGGCAAATTCTAGAGGAGCCAAAGGTCAAATGGCCTTGATTGGAATTCCTGACATGCTTCACTGTGTCCCCATGCTTGTCCCTTTGAGAAGCCTCCTTCTCTATAGTCAGCACATACCAAGTCAGAATAAAATGAGATTATGACCCCACGGCTCCATCTTACAAACCCCCCAGAACAGTTTGTTTGACACAGAAGCTGAGTAACGTGCCCTCTGTTCAGTACAGTTTCTTACAAGGTGTCCTTTGCCGAAGATCTTAATACTCTGTTGCAGACAGCTGATGACAAGTGTGAATGAGTCTTGCATGTGAAGCACGTTGGGGTTAAAGAAAAATGCTCAGGAAGACATCATCTAAAAAAACATGTTGTTTTTAAAAATCCATGCAGTCGCTCAGGCCTTTTTAGCCATCTGTTTTATTAGGTTGCAAATCGATGGGCATGTGCTTCACTGTGTAATGGGTACTCAGGCTTCATAAATGTTTACCTAAAACATGAAAAAATCTCATCTCAACTTTAGTTGAACTGCCAGTTGTGCATCAGTGTAAGCAAATCACA